>NC_034200.2:33241633-33321633 GCF_002021735.2 Oncorhynchus kisutch
CAGGTGCGTCATTCCCGTCGTCATAATGACCAACTCCTTCACCTGTGTGGAGATGTTCATGGGCATGCTTCTCATGCTCTCCTCAGAACACATCACCTTAGTCGGCGTGAAACACTGGCATCTGGGAGGACAATTTATGTCGGAAGTGTTCCCTTGGTAAGAGAGGTGGAGCATCAGCCATAACATGGAACCAATGTCTTTCCACATAATTCACTGTAGAAATAGAATGAAGAGATTTGAATGTATATTGTATATTATAGTATTTCAAATAACTCTGTTCTTTTAGTGAGCACATTGAGTACAGTGGGCAAAATGGAACACTTTCCCCAAATGTATTGGTTGAAGGGAATTACAATTCAGCTAGATGCTGACTGTGATGTTGACATCAACCCTCAAGCAATGCCTCCCTGATCTTTAGCATTTCACAGAAAGTAATGCTATTAGCTAACAATTTTTAAGACATAGCAGGCATTGCTGACTGTTTGATAGTCTGTTTCTTAATCTCATAATCAAGAAAACCAGTCATAACATACCTGTGTTTTGTATCTTTGTTTAGAATTCCCAGAAAGCAGAGGAAATAAGTTCCCTTGTGGATTTGAGGGCTGAGTCCAACTGAGTCCAACACTGTGCAAATCCACCCACAACATACCTACATTAGGCAAGACAAACCCTTTGGCTGTTGGACAGATTCTGTCAATCAATCATTAGCTCACAGGGGACAGGGACGGGGACGGGGACGGGACAGTTTCCGAAATCAAATTGGGTTGCTGAGAATCAAAGTGGTTGGTATGATATACAGTAGACATAGGGGTCCCATTTTGGAGACACTCTACACTGGCCATTGGGTGCTGCACTGTGACTGCCCTCGGAATCAGCCTAAAGCGTGTGTGTGTGTGTGTGTGTGTGTGTGTGTGTGTGTGTGTGTGTGTGTGTGTGTGTGTGTGTGTGTGTGTGTGTGTGTGTGTGTGTGTGTGTGTGTGTGTGTGTGTGTGTGTGTGGGACAAGCAGAAGAGAAATGTCCATCTCGAAGTATTATTTTATACCAGGCCATGTGCAAACACTTTTACCAGAGACCTTCCTAAAGCAAATCAAGTGACTCGTAGTACATTGCTCATCACATTCTATTACAAACAGTAGCAGAGAAGAAGCAGAAAAAACAATACATTTTTCTGGCTTGGATGATAATTTAAGTGTGAGTCTTCACTAAACCGTTACTGGACAACTGCCGTCATGGGCCCCAGCTGAATCTCTTTTGAGAGCAATTTGCCTTGTTACAGTATAAGAATAATGTGACTTCTTACTTAAAACCGGAATTTCTATTGTATCTGAAATTGTATTTCTTGTTGTGTCATTAGATTACAGCAGGAAAATAATCCTGCAGCAACTGGAAATTTGGAATTATTATGTGGATTATAATTAATGGACATTTTTTGTAAGGGTTGCTACATTTCTCGTTAGGGAACATTAAGTCAAGTCTGACATTTTAAAGTGGAAATGACAAAGCAGTTTTAATCATTGAAAATTCTCAGCAACATTGTGATCAAATTAAGATCCTAGTCTTTAATTTCTCTCACTAACTTTATGAAGTCATATTTTAAAGCTAAATCTGTCGAATTTGGAATCATATAAAAATGATCTGTGTCAAAGTCGCTGTCTTCGTTGTAGTTGTAGAGTTCTGAAGGTCTATTCAAATGATTCCATTCATTAGAATAACATCACAGTGTTCTATTAATTGTATGAATAGGATTCTGTGGTGATGCCCTCTCTGTCATCATGTATGAAATTATATGGTTCTGATGGAATTTGTTAGATTAGGTCTTTATGAAAGCAGGTTTGTGTGTATTTTGTTTTTATGATGTGTTGTTTTCTCAAGTGCGAAAAAGGGCTAGAAAAGGTTTCATTCATTACGTTCATTCATGATCAACATACCTGATAGACTTAGCATACCATTGAAACGTGCTTTTTCTATCAAGTCATTGGTAGCTTACGATTGAGTTGATCAACTCAATAATACCCTTTGATCATTAAATAAAATAAATAAAAACCTGTAAAAGAAACTGGTGTCACACTTCACTGCGCCCTTTTAAAATAAGGACAAAACACTTCCACTAGGCGGCAATACAACCCTTATCCAAAATTAATGGAATTCCAGGACATTCCTTCAGGTGGCCTCAAAGGATGCGCTGTGTGTAGACTAAATCAGGGAGGTACTGCAGGAGGGTCCGACAATGTATGTATGTGTTTTTATGAATATCGCGAGCAACAACCGAATAAACACATTTTGAATAACATAGACTACCTACAGTAAAAAAGAGGAGATCTTCATTCTAATAATGTCAACTTTCTTTTTTCAATCCTAATATTGAGAAAATTACACTCATTGAAGCCAATTACACTCATTGGAGTATCTGACATAGGCTTTGAAAAAGCATGTTTTGCCATGGCTAAACTTCGTTTAACCATCAAAACTGCAGCTCTTACCGAAAATGTGTTTGGAATTACCTTTCCAGCTATTAGGCTATATTAGAGTTTACACTTCCTCCAATGATTATGCGGGTAGGTCAAAATAATGAAAAAACGATCTCCCAAATCTATTCATTTTAAAATGTTGATTTGCCTACATCTCCTTGCTATTACCATTCAGCTGGTGATAAGACATGATATGTGATAAAAACGTGAGGTGGGGTCTCCCTGGGTCGCCGGTTTGCCTGGGAGGGGGTCCCTAAATGACTAAATATAAACTACACCTTTACCATAGCGCCAAATAAGCGCAGGTTGACGTTAATTAGGATGAGTCCTGTCCTGGAGACAGAACGGAGTGATTTCTGACAGATGGGCCAGCTGAAAAGTCAAAATTGGCTATATTGTACAAAGTCTTGAAAACAAAAAGATTTGTTTGGTCAGGATTTAAGGGCTAGGCATTAGGGTTAGCGGTTTGGTTAAGGTTAGGGTTAAAGTTAGGGTAAGGTTTAAAATCAGATGTCATGACTTTGTGGCTGTGCCATCTATTGACCACTCTGCGGTGCTGCCTCCAGAATAAGATAAGATTCATGATAAAAAACGCTAAACTGCCAACCAAGCGCAGACTGATATATCGAAGATGTTCTATTATATTGATAAGAAAGTAAAGTGACCGCTCCAACAATGAAAATGCATGTCCTAAAGATGGAGGAAGGCGGGAGGAGGCGAGATCACGTGGGACCATTCCAATGAGAGGGTAGATACGCGTGTGACTAGGCAGAACTCCGAAATAGAATAACTGTTTTCAAAGTTGCCGAAATGCCACGTGAGTCCATTTATATCAGTGCATTCGTAATAACCTAACCATTACGAAACTTATATTCGATCAAATAAGGCTATTGTAGCAAATGAACAATTCCATTTTTTATTGACCAAATCCGACACTCTCATTGGCCATAAAATAATAACCTCACTTCGTGGTCTTATTTTCGTGGACAGATTTTGGGCGGAGTAAACCCTCTCGCTTCATCTCTTCCTCTCTGGCTATACCTGAAGTTTTGAGGACTCTTCTGGAATTTGGGATTTTCTGTGGATTTTCTGTGAATACTGAGTGGACCCAATTGATCTCTTCTATATTATTGAGGATTAATCTTTAATTTATTAACCATTTATTTAGTGAAATGGCAAACGCGGGGATACAGCTCCTTGGATTCGTCTTGTCTTTTCTTGGCTTCATCGGGTTGATAGCATCCACGAGCATGGCCGAGTGGAAACTGTCATCCTATGCTGGGGACAACATCATAACAGCGCAAGCCATGTACGAGGGGCTTTGGAAGTCTTGTGTGTCACAGAGCACTGGTCAAATCCAGTGTAAAGTGTACGATTCACTGCTCCAATTAACGGGTAATTTATTACGTGAATTTATTTTTCATGCTTTACAGTACTATAAAAACAATTATAAACGACTTATCAATACTTTTTTCATGGTTCAAAACGTAGTACCAGAAGGCCTATACATTAATCCACATCTGTAAAGTGTTCATAAAATACTTGATACTACTCCACTGTTGGAGCTAGGAACACAAGCATTTCACTACACCCGCAATAACATCTGCTAAATATGTGTGTGTGACCAATAAAATGTGATTTGAAATAAATTAATCCGATCCATTTACCTTTGAAAAAAATACATTAACCTACAATAGACTAAGTGAGGTTTAACAACCTATCCCCCTATAACAACCTATGCTACAGAAGATCTCATGCATGTACAGACAAGCCTTGAGAATGCCAAGGATAACCATCATGCCTGCTCCCCGTGGTAACAGATGAAAACACCTGAACTCCATCTACACTAGGTTTAAAACCCAACCCCACTGTGCACCATTGTCTGATACAATTGAAATCTGAAGTCCATATTAATTCAAAATCCAATGTCTTAACAAATGTTTGCAGAATGTTTTAATAAAGCAATAATGCAGTGTAGTATATTGCCAATATACCACGGCTAAGGGCTGTTTCTATGCACAACGCAACGCCTGGATACATTCCTTAGCCGTGGTATATTGCCAATATACCACGGCTAAGGGCTGTTTCTATGCACAACGCAACGCCTGGATACATTCCTTAGCCGTGGTATATTGGCAATATACCACAAACACCAGAGGTGCCTTATTGCTATTATAAACTGGTTACCAACTTCATTAAAGCAGTAAAAATACATGTTTTGTCATACCCATGGTTTACAGTCTGACCATGGCTTTCAGCCTATCAGTATTCACGGCTGGAACCACCCAGTTTATAATATACATTCAGCATTTTCCTCGTCAATTGAACTTGCATTTTTTTTACATTCAAGGTGATGAAAGCTATAATACATTTGCATTCCTGCCCAATTATCCCTTTTCTATTATAATTGTATTAACTCTGAATGCATTGAGAATATAATATTCTCTAGGCAATCTGACGTTATTCAGGAGCTGGGCTATATGTAGGCCCTGTGACGTATGTAATAACATGTAATGGCATAGTAATGACATAATCATTAAAGCTCAAATATGAAATTCTATCATTGATTGATTGTGTCTTCTGTCCTTTCTCTTGCTCCCAGGGATGGTGCAGGGCACACGAGGTCTCATGGTGGGTGCCATCCTGTTGGCTGGCATTGCGATCCTGGTGGCTATGGTGGGCATGAAGTGTACCACCTGTCTGGCTGAGGACCAGGAGAAGAAGGACAAAGTTGCCCTGACTGGAGGAATCGTCATCATTATCGCAGGTGGGGGTTTATAGTCCACACAGTGCCATGCAATAGATCTTTATTCATCTATTTGCATGAATATTGTTCTTCTTCTTTTGTTTGTTGCTGAAACAGTTCCGACTTGACACACCAAAGAAAGTGTTATACAAAGGTGTTGACTAAAGAAAAAACACACTGGAAGTCATGCTAACTAGTAGTTAGTACCTCACCCACATGTTTAAACATAGTAGGGGTACTTACTTTTAAACTTGATGTCATGTTTCCTCTGTAATTTCATACTGCATTGCAAGCCCACATTTTTTTTCAACCAGATTCTTTCTACATAAATATCTATTGATGATTTTTCCTATGATGTTGTCCTCCTGTCACATAGGTCTGTGTGCTCTGGTGGGGACTTCCTGGTACGGGAACAGAATAGCAAAGGAATTCTACGACCCCTTCACTCCTACAAATTCCAGGTGTGCTGTCATCATCATTTTGACAGGGGACTAGGAAGGCTTTGTTTGTCTTTGGGGAGAATCATAACCAAGCTGGGTTTTGCGTAAATTATGCAATATATTACGATTGTGTGAATATTATAGATACACAATATTTCATGTTTGCAGTTGTGCCTCTATACATAACTTACCATAATCAATGTTTAGTTCTTGATTGATATTGTTATTGAAATGTCTATCTGCAGGTATGAGTTTGGCAAGGCCCTGTTCGTAGGTTGGGGCTCTGCTTGCTTCACCATCATAGGTGGAGCCTTCCTCTGTTGCAACTGCTCCAGTGAAGGCTCAGGAAAGTCCTCCCGCTACCCCCCGAACCGCTCCGCTGCCCCACCAGGCAGAGACTACGTCTAGAGCCTGGGGATATCCAGGAGACCAGGGTCGTGTTCATTAGGGTAGACGTTTCGAAATGTTGTGCAATGGAAATTGAAAGCAAGCCTTTACTTACTGGTCAGGTAGTGCCTTCCCGTTTCACTCCATTTAAGTCCGTTTTCCTCTGTTTTGTGCTGAACATGACCCACCTCCATCCAGCCACTCTCTATTCTGGGTACAGCACTGCCTAGGGTCAAAGCTGGGGTTATTTTTGTTGATTTGATGGTTGGTTTGGTTTGATTCATGATTTCTATTATTTTCATTTCTGGTTGTTTTACTGTGAGACACTCCACTAGCAAGCAATATATCCATGATGCATACATACAGTACTCTATTACTATTTTCACACTATCGATTCAACCCAAACTGCACTGTGCTGGCTCTGATGTTTTCTTTTCACACCGTTGATGATTCCAGCAACTATGGTGGATGCGTAACGAGGACAGCACTGTTCAGCTCGGCCCCACTTAGTTCGGCTCAGTAGTGTGAAAATAGTATTTGTGTGTAGTTTGAGATGTACAGTGCATTCGGAAAGTATTTAGACCCCTTGACTTTTTCCACGTTTTGTGACATTACAGCCTTATTCTAAAATTGATTAAATTGCCCCCCCCCTCCCCCAATCTATACACAATGCCCCATAATGACAAAGCAAAAACTGTTGATTTTTTATTTGAGCAAATGTATAAAAAAATTGAAATATTACATTTACATAAGTATTCAGACCCTTTACTCAGTACTCTGTTGAAGCACCTTTGGCAGCGATTACAGCCTTGAGTCTTCTTGGGTATGACGCTCCAAGCTTGCCACACCTGTATTTGGGGAGTTTGTCCCATTCTTCTCTGCAGATCCTCTCAAGCTCTTTGTGTTAAATGCTCTACAACAAAGCTTTCTTAGTGTCCAACAAGCTTTCTCTGCCCTTAACCCTGTTCTGAACACCTCAAAAACAAAGGTCATGTGGTTTGGGAAGAAGAATGCCCCTCTCCCCACCAGTGTGATTACTACCTCTGAGAGTTTAGAGCTTGAGGTGTCACCTCATACGAGTACTTGGGAGTATGGCTAGAAGGTACACTGTCATTCTCTCAGCACATATCAAAGCTGCAGGCTAAAGTTAAATCTAGACTTGGTTTCCTCTATCGTAATCGCTCCTCTTTCACCACAGCTGCCAAACTAACCCTGATTCAGATGACCATCCTACCCATGCTAGATTACGGAGACATAATTTATAGATCGGCAGGTAAGGGTACTCTCGAGCAGCGAGATGTTTTTTACTATTCGGCCATCAGATTTGCCACCAATGCTCCTTATAGGACACATCACTGCACTCTATACTCCTCTGTAAACTAGTCATCTCTGTATACCTGTCGCAAGACCCACTCGTTGATGCTTATTTACAAAACCCTCTTAGGCCTCACTCCCCCCTATCTGAGATATCTACTGCAGCCCTCATCTTCCACATTCAACACCCATTCTGATAGTCACATTCTGTTAAAGGTCCCCAAAGCACACACATCCCTGGGTCGCTCGTCTTTTCAGTTTGCTTCAGCTAGTGACTGGAACGAGCTGCAACAAACACTCAAACTGGACAGTTTTATTTCCATCTCTTCATTCAAAGACTCAATCATGGACACTCTTACTGACAGTTGTGGCTGCTTCGTGTGATGTATTGTTGTCTCACCTTCCTGCCCTTTGTGCTGTTGTCTGGGCCCAATAATGTACGTACCATGTTGTGCTGCTGCCATGTTGTGTTGCTACCATGTTGTTGACATGTTGTGTTGCTATCATGCTGTGTTTTCATGTGTTGCTGCCTTGCTATGTTGTTGTCGTAGGTCTCGTTTTATGTAGTGTTGTGGTGTCTCTCCTGTTGTGATGTGTGTTTTGATCTATATATATTTTTTTAAGTATAATTAAATCCCAGCCCCATCCACGTTGGAGGCCTTTTGCCTTCCGGTAGGCCGTCATTGTAAATAAGAATATGTTCTTAACGGGCTTGCCTAGTTAAATAAAGGTTCAATAAAAAGTTATGTCAGGTTGGATGGGGGGTGTTGCTGCACAGCAATTTTCAGGTCTCTCCAGAGATGTTGAATCAAGTTCATGTCCAGGCTCTGGCTGGGCCACTCAAGGACATTCATTGGAAGGTAAACCTTCACCCCAGTCTGAGGTGCTGACCGCTCTGGAGCAGGTTTTCATCAAGGATCTCTCTGTACTTTGCTCCATTCATCTTTCCCTAAATCCTGACTAGTCTCCCAGTCCCTGCTGCTGACAAACGTCCCCACAGATGCTGCCACCACCATGCTTCACCGTAGGGATGGTGACAGGTTAACTCCAGACGTGACACTTGGCATTCAGGCCAAAGAGTTCAATCGTGGTTTCATCAGACCAAAGCATCTTTTTTCTCATGGTCTGAGCCCTTCTCCCCCGATTGCTCAGTTTGGCCTGGCAGCCAGCTCTAGGAAGAGTCTTGGTGGTTCCAAACTTCTTCCATTTAAGAATAATGGAGGCCACTGTGTTCTTGGGGACCTTCAATGCTGCAGAATTCTTTGGGTACCCTTCACCAGAACTGTGCTTCAACACAATCCTCTCTCGCAGTTCTACAGACAAATTATTTTGACCTCATGGCTTGGTTTTTGCTCGGACATGCGCTGCCAACTGTGGGACCTTCTATAGACAGGAGCCTTTCCAAATCATGTCCAATCAATTGAATTTACCACAGGTGGACTCCAATCAAGTTGTAGAAAACTCTCAAGGATGATCAATGGAAACAGGATGCACCTGAGCTCAATTTCTCATAGCAAATGGTCTGATTACTTATGTAAATAAGATATTTCTGTTTTTAGTTTTGTTACATTTGCAAACATTTCTAAAAACCTGTTTCCGCTTTGTCATTGTGGGTTATTGTGTGTAGATTGCTGAGGATTTGGGGGATTTTAATCCATTTTAGAATAAGGCGGTAACGTAACAAAATGTGGAAAAGGGGTCTGAATACTTTCCGAATTCACTGTAGCTTGCTAATGCTGTGAGCAGTATCTTCTCAAAAATGCACTAAAATACAATGGTGTAAAGTACTTAAGTAAAAAATACTTTGAAGTACTACTTAAGTCGTTTTTTTGGGTATCTGTACTTTACTATTTATATTTTTGACAACTTTTACTTCACTACTTTCCTAAAGAAAATAATGTACTTTTTACTCCATATAGACACCCAAAATACTCGTTACATTTTTTATGCTTGGCGTGACAGGAAAATGGTCAAATTCACACACTTATCAAGAGAAAATCCCTGGCCATCCTACTGCCTCTGCTCAGGCGGACTCACTAAACACAAATGCTTCTGAGTGTTGGGGTGTGCCTCTAGCTATCCAAACAAATAAAAGATAAGAACATTTTGCCATTTAGTTTGCTTAATATAAGCAATTTGAAATGATTTATACTTTTACTTCTGATACTTAATAAGGTTTAATTCCAAATACTTTTAGACTTTTACTCAACTAGTATTTTACTGGGTGACTTACTGGAGTCATTTTCTATTAAGGTATCTTTACTTTCACTCAAGTATGACAATTGGATACTTTTTCTACCACTGCTGAAATATAAATGTGATTTATTTTACTGTGCATTTGTGGGTTGGAATATTACAAACAAATAAATAAATAGGATTGGGTAGTTACTATACTCTTATGCTATTTTTTTTATGTAAGAGTTTACCTAAATAGTTTTGTTTACATTGTATTTTCTGAGCTGCATCAAATTATGTCCCATTTTTTTAAACCAGATTTTGTTAAGTTCTGTGTGATAATAGACAAATAAACCTTACTGTTGTTTTTAAAGGTAAGGGTTTTTCTTTTATTTAGAGGTCAGGTATTATGAAACACATATTTAGAGATTGTGTAACACAGTAACTAAATTAGATCTATAGTTCTCTCCTGTCTCTCCGTTAGCTCCTGTGTTTTATTTTGAAAAGGGAGTTGTCTCGACTTGATTTGTGCGGATATACCTTGTGCCTGCAGTAACAAGCCTCTGAGGGTCTTTAGAACATTTGAGAGGAATTTCTAGAAAATTATTTATATTTAAAAATTACCATTGAATTTTCAATAGATATGAACATGAATATCCCACTCTCAATTATGTTGACAATATTCATGTTTATTTAACTGTATCCAAATGTAGACTTAAACTAGTGAAATAAAGAATAAACATTCTCATCCTTGATGTTCCAACATGTAGGCAAAACCTTTACTCCTCTCATAGGTAATCATAGGTAACTTTCTTCCAGATACTATCTTTAGAATGGGTTTCAGTACAGTCGTTGGTTTCAGTAAACAATCCCCAGCGGTAAAACGTGTAACCCCAGGGTTAGGATTTCACGGCACGCCCAGTCATCCTAACAGAGCCAAGATGCTGGGGAGTGACTAAATCAAAAGGTATTCTTCATATCTCCAACAACCTGCCTTTACATGTTCCTGGAACCTTCTCTCTGCTGGGAGAGGGAGTTGTCCTCTGAATTCAGCCGCAGCCATCCAACGTCACCTCTATTCACCATATCCACCCATGTTAGAATTCAATCCACTGACACAACTTTACTTATGAATGTTAGAGCAAGTAATTATAGTTAAATAACTAAAGTGATATAAAAAAAAAAGAGATGGTTGTGATTTTTCTATTGAAATAATGCCATGTATGTTCTTAGCACTATCGCTAGGCTGGTGTTTAAAACCCGAGTTGAGTTTTCCAGTTGCAGCTGGGCCTCTTTAACTGTCCAGTACAACAGTATAGGACTATAAAGCAAGCGCACATGACCTCCTGGATCTGAAGGGGGTCACAAGAACAGATCAGGTTGGCTATCGACTGATCCAGAAACAGTGCCTAGCTCCAGGGCCCTATCTCCTATGTACTTCTCAGAGGTCTGAAAAATTTGGATAGGTATGAGCCATTTGTTATCTTTAACCTGATAGGTGGAATGCTAGCCATATTTCTCAAACCCATCTACACCTTTCAAATCAACTAAGGTGCTTGGGGGCTGCTGCTAGAGGCAAAGGTTTTCTCTTTTGCACTGATTCCTTAGCAGACAGCACCACCCTCTGGTGCCACCTATAATTTATGTTTAGTATTGTACTAGATGTTCATTGTTCATCAGGAAAAATGGGACAGATATCATTGGGAGATCAAAGTTACACTGTAAATGCCAGTAAGACTGAGGGCATCATTCCAGGGTTTATATCATGAAAACCATGTAGCAACCCAATCAATCTCTCTCTCTCACGAATAAGCATTCATAAACAACTTATACGATTTTATTACATTCATAAAAATGTATGAAGCATTCATAAACATTAATAAATATGTATTAGCATACATTTCATAAATACTTATTCATGTAAAGGATTATAAAGTGTCAAGAATTGATACGTTAGAAAACTCCCATACCGGGATAACGGCAAAGCAATCTCCAAAGAAAGCGCCATACCTACCTGACCATGCCTGCCGCCACAGAGATGCTGTATGTACAACCAGGAATTGCCTTGCAGGTAAAAGACCACTAGAGGACAGCAGAGATCCAAGTTAGATGATTGGATCACACGCCCCTCCTGTGGCGATAAGAGCTACTAGAGATAATTGTGTTGAGTATTTATCGTCTTGGGCATTTAAACAAGTGATCCCAGAAGGCTAAACAGCAACGTCTAGCTGGGGAGATAAGCAGGATGAACAAAGTGTGCTAATTGACGACTCTCTCTGAGCTAAATTATCTGAGTTCACACAGAGTTTAGTAACAGTAATTCATTCACATTAGTAGGTTATTTTCTTACACGTCAATTTAATTTCAAGACATGACTGTAAATGTTCCATGACTTTTATTGATAGTAGCGAAAAAGGCATTTAGACTGACGAAATGCATTCACACAGCAGCACGTAACACAAGGCATGGTAGCCTACCCACGTTAGCATAAATGTATCAGACCTGGATTACATCCAGTTCCTACTAATGCAATCATTCTACAGGTCGAGCGCTGTGCTGCTGTGCTGCTGTGCTGCTCGCAAATGCAGACATTTCAACTGCATGGCACAGTGTGTCTGGTATGTGTCAAACCTAAATGACAAATGGACATCAACAGCCCATCATCAACAGCCCTGTTGCCATGCCATTTTATAGACGCACTCGAAATAGTACAGATGTAGGATCAGCAGGAAAATTTGGTTTAAAAGGAGGTGTAAAAAGTCTAACGTTTGTAATTTACACTTGAAAAATTTACACTTGATTTGCCCTAACGATAATCCATCAACCACTTCAGAAAATGATGTGTGAGGCACTCATTAGATTTATATCTAAATTTGACAAAGTTTCGGACTAAGATTTTGTCCTTTCTCCTTGTTTTTGAATGAAGCTATACTTGTTCACTGTATCATATATACTTTGAACAAGTATAGCTTCATTCAAAAGCCAGGAGAAAGGACTAACTCTTTGTCAGAAAACTTTGTTGAATTTAGATTTAAATCTAATGGGTGCCTCACACATCAAGCGTTTTTCTTATCAAAGACACACACAGCTCTGATTCATTCATGTGTGACGGAGCTTTGGAACATTTAAATAATTTCATCCTATTACCCTCAAGCGTGAATTAGCACAGACAACCATAGACATATAATGTTTACCACTCATATTGCCAGGGTTAGAGGTTTCAAGCCTGTTCTGTTCATTCTATTTCTATGTGGACAACTGTGTCACGCGGGGCCATGAGATGAGAAATAGATTCCTCTGAATTACATCCAGACCATAGAACCCCGCTGCCCATCCCTTCTCTTTGCCAAAAGATAATCTATGCTTCGCAGTCTGTGTGAGATACCATAATTTAGCTCAAAGAGGTCGTTCAAGTCTCAGGGAACAGTTTGTTCAATGTGAGTAGCCTAAAGAGGCCATTGGTGCATTCGCAGACAGCAGTTTATCGACTGTTTGAACGACTTCTTTGGAAAGAGACAAAAGAAGGAATGCTGCATTTCTTGAAGTAAATGATTTGTTACGTTTCCAATAAGGTTCTTGTGAATTCAAGAGACTTAGACAAATAATGAGATGAGAATGGCAAAGGCTTGTACTGTACCATCATGACTTCAGTAAGACATTAATTCTCGTTAAAACAGACTAAGATACTATTTTTGACTGTAGGGCTAGAGGCCATGTATACTCCAAATCCATTGCACAAGCCATTATGTAAATGATCCTCGCCTGTTGCCATACACCTGCCACTGAGCTTACCTGAAACTGAGCCGCCAACGAGTTCAGCATTTCTTAAGCTCTCCACAGCAGCAGACTCCCTGAAGAAGAATCTGTGGTGACGCTGCTTCTGGATTAACCGTTTAAAGTCTGATGATCCGAGCTTCACAGACTGTTCGTATTCCTCAACGCTCACCTAACGTGACCTCTAATGAACACATGGGACTGGAAAACCGGAGAGTGTTGGCATTTAGGCTAAAGAGTATGTGGGACCACTAAGGGTTAACCGGTTCACCGGTAAACCAGAGAGATTTGGCATTAAGTCCAGAGTCCATGGGTTAAACCAGGCAGAAACACCTGTTAGGAATCTCTCTTTGACAAGAAGTGAGATTAGTTCAGATTAGTGTACTAGTTGATTAGTGTCTCGTGCCTCCAATCGTCATCATGGACCAAGGATTGTAAATCAAGTGACTGACCCATAACAATAACACTGGGATGGCACAGAAGCTAAGAGGAGAGAGCTGGCCACTGATATGCCTGATCAGAACGGTAATAATTACCAGTATCTCTGCTTCGTTGAGCCCACATGGTTTTGACTAATTTACTAATTAACTAACTGACTAATTGACCTTCGGGTGATGATGCAGTATGTCACCAGCACATACACAGCTAACAGCAGCATTTTCATTACCCAAAAGTTACATACAGAAACTGTATTTTCACAAATTAAATTGTATGTGACATCAACAAGTTATGGTCTATTGCAGTTTGTAATAGTAATGGTAACTCACTGCAAAGCCAGTGATCTGATTTTGCAGAAGATAGTGGGGTTAGGACCCATAGGATCCAACGAAATGAGAACTAAAGAATCAGTGATGTAGGAAACAGATAACCTATGCATGAGCAAAGATGTGTGCTTTCAGAGGTCAACTCACATAGGTCAAAACATGTAAATAAGATCATGGCAACTTTGGCAAGACACACTTTAACCTCTCTGGCTTCAGATCATCTTCAACTGTTGGTATTTTTTTTATTTGAAGCTGAATATGAGTCAACATGGAGAGTTATTTGCAGTCGAGATCATCTTCGTTAAGATAAACTAATGAGATCATGCTCGGTTGATGTTGATTGCAATTGACTCGGCGTCGCTCAGCGAGTTGGAGTGGTGGGGGTGGGTGAGGAAGGGGGGGCAGACAATCTGAACAGAAGCATCTCCAGCAAACAGCATGTCCACAAAGCTCTCATCTCATTCTCAACAGCGTCATGAACTCCCCTGACCTGAACAAGCTGCGGGATCACGATGTACACTGGGAGAGGATGGAGGTTACCACGGCAACGTGTGTCATGCATTATGCCGTGAACTGTGATTATTCACCTCAGCTGGGAAGTTACTGTCTTCATCCGCTCAGCAACGTGTGTGTGTGTCTGTGTGTGTGTGTGTGTGCGTGCGTGCGTGCGTGTATGCATCCATGCATTTGTGTGTGCGCGGAATACTGTGTGTGCGTGTATGTGTGTCTCTCTCCCTTTTTCATCTGCTTCACACCATTTTGTCACAGTATACTAAAATATAATACTGTGATCGTTTTAACAAGGTGGTCCTTGTTTACATGGACCACTGATGTCACCTAAAAACATCTTCCTGCTCTGCTGTGCTCTAATTGATCACATCATCCCGCCAGCATGTGGCTTACATCATGGGACACAGAAAACCAAAGACACGGATGATCTTTTATCAATAGATTCTTTTCATATCTATCTAGTTCTTTCGGTTGAGTCAGAAAACTTTCAAAAGGACACAGGCTATCAACCTGAGAATGAAGTAGTGCAGTGTCTCTGTACCTCTCTACTTAAATGTCCTCTTCAGCAATAAACATTTACATCTCATAGGCCTATGTGAATGTACCTGGTGCTGAAAATATCCACATACTATATCCATCAATGTCGATTTGTCCATACCAGAAACGCTAAAGGAAAATCTTTAGTGATTAGTGAAAACCGTGACAAAATATATGCTTCAACAAAACACAGCAAGTGCATTCTTTGTGTAATCAGGCACTGACTATGGAAATGTCACTTATGTTGTATGACATAAGAGGTAAGTAGCATAGATTAATATATCTTCCTGTGATATTTATATCTTGAGAATGGGTCAAACCAGGCTGCCATGGCATTCTGTTTTGAGAGTAGAGTTTAAGCACCGGGTTTATGTGACCACTGCTGCTGCTACTCTACCGTGCTAAAGATTACAACACAACATGTAAAGAAAGATTAGCCAAACATGTTACAGTCATTTTGACCTTAGCTCAAGCTAATCATTCACCAAGGTCCCGAAATCATGTGTAGATCGTATAGATTCTGTACTGTAAACATTCAGCTTTTCTCAGGTCAAGAAAGGTTTAGCCGGCGATAGAAGAAACCTCAACGAGTTAATAGGAGCTGCTGTGGCAGGAAGCCCCGGGAGCCAGCTAAGTTCACGCTGCGCGGAATGTGTACACAGTGTTCCCAACTGATTCAATTTACAAGCAACGTGGGCAGATCAAGCAGTGCTCTGAGGAACATTGAGAGGGGGAACAGAGAGGGGGAGAGGGGGACAAGCCCCTTGCGAATGACAATGGTCATTGTGAAGGGTGGTGTAACAGTACCACGTGTGTCGCTGCCTGTGACTTTCTTTATACGTAGGTGTGCTCTCTCAGAAACCCCAAAAGAGAGAGTGTGCAGGTAAAAAAGCAGTTTACTGTTGAGCCTGAGCCCCTTCAGCATCGACTGGAAACTCCAGAGAGCTTCTGTTGCCAAGGCCCATCTCAGGCTATAAACCCACGGGTCACTAAGTGTGCGGCTCAAAGTGATTCATCTCAAATGGAAAAATCTAAGGGGGCTGGCTACACTGTCCTGCTGGCAACGCAATATTGCTGGGCTTGCAGGGTTTTTAGAACCAGAAGAGGCATCCCGATACAAATTATTTGTATGGCTCACTTTCAGATGATGGGCCGCGCATGCAGTGTGAACAGCTCAGGAGTGTTGAACACAATGCTCTCTGTATCTACCAAGCTCAATGTGCCTCTGATTCAGAGGGGTTGGATTAAATGCAGAAGACACATTTCAGTTGAATGCATTCAGTTGTACAACTGACTAGATTTCCCTTTCATGTTGAAGATAGTTACAATCAGAGGAGGCTGGTAGGAGGAGCTATTCGAGGACGGGCTCATTGTAATGGCTGGAATGGAATAAATGGAAAGGTATCAAACATAAGGAAACCACGTTTGACTCCGTTCCTTTAATTCTATTCCAGCCATCACAATGAGCCCGTCCTCCTATAGCTCCTCCCACCAGCCTCATCTGGGTAAAATACTGTCATATCTCTGTGCTAGTTGGGCAGTTAAACCACATGTGAGATAGGACTCTCCTGATATAGACGTACCATTTTTGTTGCTGTGTGTTAAAGAAAAAAGCCTGGGATAGATATCAAGTTTGCAACCCGCACTAAACATAGATGAAGTTGCTATTGAATTGATTTGGCACTGGCAGGAAGGTGGTATTTTGTTTTGCGAGAATGATCGCTGATTGCTATTGACCCATTGTAGCTGTTTCAGACAGAGAGAGAGTCATGGAACTGATGAGCCCGGAGCTGGGTCTTTTTTAGTCTGAGTTTAAAGTGTGTACTTAATGGGGATGGATGTTATTGGACATTAGGCCTCTCGCTACTGAGCTACTTGATGATAATTATGCATAAAAGGCTAGTTATAGTTTCTGAGGAGGAAAACAAAATTGTGAAGTTGTGGCTTAGACGTTAAAGGGAAAATCAGTCATTCTGATGAGAAATTATAGGGGAGACCTGGGGGTGTGGGGTCACATGTTACTGAGACAAACCGAGAGGGCATGCGTCTCATGGTGACTATGAGCGATGAATAGTAAATGGGGATTGTAGCGGTGAACGGGGAGGGGCCCATGTTATATAACTTGTGTCCAATCACAGTGTGAGCAGAGAAATCCCATGAGAACAGTGCCCAACTACAGAGAGGGCTGATGTACTGTGTACACAACTGACCCCTTTACATTATTTCCTGCCTTTTAATGAACTTTGTAATACAAATCTACTGGAAGTTATACTGACATGTGTATGTATGTCAGTCTATAATGTAGTTTGTGGTACAGACAACTTCAAATGTTTTCCTTGATGCCACAGGCCTGCCTAAATAACTTTTCTCCTCCAAGCCAAAACGCTGAGCTGACCCTCAACATCTCAAATCAAATTTATTGGTCACATACACATGGTTAGCAGATGTTATTGCGAGTGTAGAGAAATGAAATGCTTATGCTTCTAGTTCCGACAGTGCAGCAATATCTAACAAGTAATATGTAACAATTCTACAACAAATACCTAATACACACAAATATAAGTAAGGAATAGGAATATATAAATATATGGATGAGCAATAACAGAGCGGCATAGGCTAAGATGCAATAGATAGTATAGAATACAGTATATACATATGAGATGAGTAATGCAAGATATGTAAACACTATTAAAGTGATATTATTAATGTGACTAGTGTTCCATTTATTAAAGTGGCCAATGATTTCAAGTCTGTATGTAGGCAGCAGTCTCTCTGTAGTAGTGATGGCTGTTTAACAGTCTGAGGGCCTTGAGATAGAAGCTGTCTCTCGGTCCCAGCTTTGATGCACCTGTACTGACCTCACCTTCTGGATGATAACAGGGTGAACAGGCAATGGCTCGGGTGGTTGTTGTCCTTGATGAGCTTTTTGGCCTTCCTGTGACATCAGGTGCTGTAGGTGTCCTGGAGGGCAGGTAGTTTGCCCCCGGTGATGCGTTGTGCAGACCGTACCACCCTCTGGAGAGCCCTGCGGTTGTGGGCGGTGCAGCTGCGATAGCAGGCGGTGATGCAGCCCGAGAGGATGCTCTCAATTGTGCATCTGTAAAAGTTTGAGATGGTTTTAGCTGACAAGCCAAAGGCTGTTGAAGATGATCCTCCTGAAGCTGTTGCACCTTCTCCACCTCACTGTCTGTGTGGGTGGACCATTTCAGTTTGTCCGGAACTTGAAACTTTCCACCTTCTCCACTGCTGTCCCGTTGATGTGGAAAGGGGGGTGCTCCCTCTGCTGTTTCCTGAATTCCACGATCATCTCCTTTGTTTTGTTGACATTGAGTGAGAGGTTATTTTCCTGACACCACACTCCGAGAGCCCTCACCTCCTCCCTGTAGGCTGTCTCGTCTTTGTTGGTAATCAAGCCTACCACTGTTGTATCGTCTAAAACTTTATGATTGAGTTGGAGACGTGCATGGCCACACAGTCATGGGTGAACCAGGAGGGGGCTGAGCATGCACCCTTGTGGGTCCTCAGTATTTGTATTTATTAAGGATCCCCATTGGTACTTTTTCTGGGGTCCAGTAAAATTAAGGCAGTTTATACCATTTTAAAAACATTACAATACATACACAGATTTCACAATACTGTGTGTCCTCAGGCCCCTACTCCACCACTACCACATATCTACAGTACTAAATCCATGTGTATGTATAGTGTGTATGTTATCGTGTGTGTGCGTGTGTGTGTGTGTGTGTGCACGTGTCTGTGCCAATGTTTGTGTTGCTTGAGGATCAGTGAGGTGCAGATGTTGTTTCCTACCTTCACCACCTGGGGGCGGCCAGTCAGGAAGTCCAGGACCCAATTGCACAGGGTGGGGTTCAGACCCAGGGCCTCAAGCTTAATGATGAGCTTGGAGGGTACTATGGTGTTGAATGCTGAGCTATAGTCAATGAACAGCATTCTTATATAGGTATTCCAATTGTCCAGATAAGATAGGGCAGTGTGCAGTGTGATGGCGATTGCATCGTCTCTGGACCTATTGGGGCGGTAAGCTAATTTATGTGGGTCTAGGGTGACAGGTAAGGTGGAGGTGATATTATTCTTGACTAGTGCAATGGGGCGATAGTCATTTAGTTCCGTTACCTTTGCATTCTTTGGTACAGGAACAATAGTGGCCATCTTGAAGCATGTGGGAACAGCAGACTGGGATAGGGAGAGATTGAATAGGGGGAGTGGGGGTGGGGAAGGAGGCAGTGGAACTGGCTTCGAGGTCCAGTTGTGTTAGAGGACGCTAAAGTATACCAGACCTGAAATGTCTTACTCACATCGGCCACGGAGGAGAGCCCAAAGTCCTTGGTAGCGGGTCGCGTCGGTGGTACTGTATTATCCTCGAATTTGGCAAAGGTGTTTAGTTTGTCTGGAAGCAAGAAGTCGGTGTCTGTGACGTGGCTGGTTTTCCTTTTGTAGTCTGTGATTGTCTGTAGTGCCTGCCATATACAGTGGACAAGAAAAAGTATGTGAACCCTTTGGAAATACCTGGATTTCAGCATAAATTGGTCCTAAAATTCGATCTGATCTTCATCAAGGTCACAACAACAGACAAACAGTCTGCGTAAACTAATGACACACAAACAAATACACATTTTCATGTCTTTATTGAACACACTGTGTAAACATTCACAGTGCACGGTGGAAAAAGTATGTGAACCCTTGGATTTAATAACTGGTTGACCCTCCTTTGGCAACAATAACCTCAACCAAATGTTTTCTGTAGTTACGGATCAGACTTGCACAATGGTCAGAAGGAATTGTGGACCATTCCTCTTAACCTGTTGACGGTACATGTTCCCCAAGGGGTACCACACCCCCCCGCTCAACTGAAACAGGGGCGCACAGAATGCAAAAATATTCTTAGAAATATTTAACCTCCACACATTAACAAGTCCAATAGCTCAAATGAAAGATAAACACCTTGTTCATCTAGCCAGCGTGTCAGATTTCTAAAATGTTTTACGGCGAAAACATAGCACATATTTATGTCAAACCACCACCAAAGACACAGGCGATGACGTCAAAGTTGCCCCAACTTTCATGATTCCAAAACTAGTTTGGGAGATCGCCTGCCCTGTGAGTTCTGCTATACTTACAGACATAATTCAAACGGTTTTAGAAGCTTTAGAGTGTTTTCTATCCAATAATAATTATTATATACATATATTAGCAATTTTGGACAGATTTCTTTTCAGTTTACTATGGGCACGCTATTCATCCAAAGGGGGCAGTATTCTGCCTGGCCCTAATAATAATAATAATAATGTAAATACTGTATATTGTGGTTCCATCTGTATATGTACAACTACACATAGACTATAATAATAATAATATGAGAACAATGACAATATTTGTTGTTGTGCAAAGCTGTCATCATGGCAAAGGGTGGCTATTTTGAAGAATCTCAAATATTAAATATATTGTGATTTGTTTAACACTTTTTTGGTTCCTACATGATTCCATATGTGTTGTTTCATAGTTTTGATGTCTTCACTATTATTCTACAATGTAGAAAATAGTACAAATAAAGAAAAAACCTTGAATGAGAAGGTGTGTCCACATTTTTGACTAGTACTGTATATACACTGAACAAAAATATAAAAGCAACATGCAACAATTTAAAAGATTTTACTGCATTACAGGTCATATAAGCCAATCAGTCAATTTAAATACATTCATTAGGCCCTTATCTATGGATTTCACATGATTGGGAATACAGATATACATATGTTGGTCACAGATACCTTAAAAAAAAGGTTGGGGCGTGGATCAGAAAACCAGTCAGTATGTGGTGTGACCACCATTTGCCTCATGCAGTGTGACACATCTCAAACCAAATGTTATTGGTCACATACACATATTTAGCAGATGTTATTGCGGGTGTAGCAAAATGCTTGTGTTCCTAGCTGCAACAGTGCAGTAGTATTTCCTTCGCATAGAGTTGATCAGGCTGTTGGTTGTGGACTCCTCTTCAACGGCTGTGTGAAATTGCTGGATATTGACGGGATCTGGAAAATCAATCAAGAACATCCTAAACACGCTCAATGGGTGGTGACATGTCTGGTGAGTATGCAGGCCATGGAAGAACTGAGACATTTTCAGCTTCTAGGAATTGTGTACAGATCCTTGCGAAATTAGGCTGTTCATTATCAAGCTGAAATATGAGGTGATAGCGGTGGTTGAATGGCACAACAATGGGCCTCAGGATCTCGTCACAGTATCTTTGTGCATTCAAATTGCCATTGGTAAAATGCAATTGTGTTCGTTGTCTGTAGCTTATGCCTGCCCATACCATAACCCCACCGCCATCATGGGGAACTCGGTTCACAATGTTTACATCAGTAAACCGCTCACCAACATGACTCCAACCGCTCTGCCCGGTACAGTTGAAACTGGGATTAATCCGTGAAGAGCACACTTCTCCAGCATGCCATTGACTATCTAAGGTGAGCATTTTCCCACTGAAGTCGGTTACGACGCCCAACTGCAGTCAGGTTAAGACCCTGGTGAGGACGATGTGCAGAAGAGCTTCCCAGAGACGGCTTCTGACAGTTTGTGCAGAAATTCTTCGGTTGTGCAAACCCACAATTTCATCAGCTGTCCGGGTGGCTGGTCTCAAATAATTCTGCAGGTGAAGAAGTGGAGGCCGGGTGGACGTACAACAGCTCTGTTAGACATTCCTGCAGTGTTGACATCTGTGGCATTGTGTTGTGTGACAAAACTGCACATTTTAGAGTGGCCTTTTATTGTCCCCAGTTTAAGGTGCACCTGTGTAATGATCATGCTGTTTAATCAACTTCTTGATATGCCACACCTTTTAGGTGGATGGATTATTTTGGTGAAGGAGAAATGCTCACTAACAGGGATGTAAACAAATTTGTGCAACAAAATGTTAGAGAAATAGACTTTTTGTGCATATGGAAAAAAATTTGATCTTTTATTTCAGCTCATGAAACATGGGACCAACATTTTACTGAACAAAATATAAACGCAACATGTATAGTTGACAATTTTTTCTCTGTAATCTTTCATGGAGCAAAGACATTTAGGGACTGGGGAGAAAAAGAAAGCTGTGAAAATGACCTAATGTGTTTCCGATAAGATTTCAGTTCGACTTCGATGCATATTTTACGTGGTTGAAAAATGATCACCTTTGGTTTTATGATGAAGATGGAAGCTCTACAGATGGTATCTAACTGAGCATTGTATTCTATTGAGATGCAGGAAGAAAAACGCCTATTTCTTACCTCTTGTTCCCAAGTCCAAATTTAACCTACTTTTAGTTCTAATTCTACAGGGGTTATCATTAAGGCTATGTGAGAGGTTATAGATCTACAGTCAGTGTCCAGATTTCAGTTTCCATGTAACCCTTCTAAACAGCAAGCATGCCGTAGGCCTATTTGAAGTCTCGTTTTGTGACTGTTAAATTTGTATAGCGCCTCACAATCATCACACATAACACTGCTATCGTCCTCTTTTATCACTTCCCCAAATCTTTTCCAAATGTTACTTTTCTGGTCCTCCCTTCTCTTTATTTTGAACTCTGCTTTCACAGCTTTTGTTTTATTCAATTAAACTTTAAAGAATGTCATTTTTGCCTCTGCGTCATAGCGCCCGCCACCTGTCCTTCAGCGTCATAGCCCCCTTACCTGTCCTTCAGCGTCATAGCGCCCCACACCTGTCCTTCAGCGTCATAGCGCCCACCACCTGTCCTTCAGCGTCATAGCGCCCGCCACCTGTCCTTCAGCGTCATAGCGCCCGCCACCTATCCTTCAGCGTCATAGCGCACGCCACCTGTCCTTCAGCGTCATAATATTTAATGACCCTAAAACCATCCGCCATGCGAATATAACCGAGTCAAGCCGTGCATCACTAGTTCAAACCATTCACTTTGAAAGGTTCGCCATTGATTTATACAAAGAACAGTTTCCAAAAGTTGAGCCAACATAGTGTAGTTAAAACACTTTCCTGCAGGACCAATGTTAGCTATATTTGCATATGCAACAGTAGTGTCAATGTGTGCTTTGTGAAACGTGATACAACTGTAGTGTTTACATAACCCATCACACTACCCAAATACATTGAAGGCCATGACTACCAGAGAGCTAAAATAGCTTTTCAGAAACCCACCGACATGCCATTAGGTTAAAAACAGCTCCAAAGGCATTCATTGACTGACATTTAGCTAGCTGTAGGGTGATCTGAGTGATAGTTTACATAAGGCAGATCTGTCAGAAAGTTGCGATTCAAAACCTAAGTTTGCATGCAAATCCTGTGCAGTGGTTTTAGTTAATGTACTTGATGCAAATTAGCCACTTGTGAAATGCACTCATTAAAAATAACCTCTGTGATCTCAGTCTTGCTAGCTACTATTTTGTATTTTATTCAAGCGGATAAAGTAGTGATGTAGGCAGTGACGTGGTTCCTCCATGTCATAAGGAGTCCATCATTGAAACCAGACCCTAGTTAGTGACTGTTTTGCCTAGGGCTACTTACAGACTGGGCATGTACAGATGTGGGATCTTAATTCGATCACTCTTTTGTTGTGGAGAATTTTACTGCACAACAGGAAATGCAAACTTGTGGTGTATTTGAGTTTTAAAATGGCTTCTAAAGTTTGTAATTTCCACTTTGAAATTGCAGACTTGATTTGCCCTATGAAAAATGTAACAACTCCGACACAAATGTCCATTAATTATAATCCACCTTTCCTAATGCTGCACGATTATTTTCCTGCTGTAGAAAACTGGCTCAAATGAAGATTCTACATCTGTATGGCTTAGAATAAGCAAGAGTAACTGAACATAGAGACAGTTGAATAAACAGCAAGCTACAGTGAGCCAGTGGGAAAGGTCATAGGAAAAATGAGAGATTGTGAACGTTCATGCTTAATTACAGTACAATGCAGTCCTTTGTGAGTCATGACGCCGCTAACGGCTAACCGCTCATGTTGGCAACCAGGCCTCCGAGCCACGCACCTTGTGAAAAAAAAAGAAATACAAATTGTGAAACAAACTGACATTACAGAAAGTGCAAGCACAAGCATTTCGCTGCACCCGCAATAACATCTGCTAAACATGTGTATGTGATAAATAAAATGTGATTTGAAGAGGTCACTAGGTAATGACCTGAGATACGACCTCACCAATGATGTTCATACCTAATTTACTCACTCACTCTCCAAATCACAAACCATTTCCATCCAACCTTTTAATGCGAATAAAGTACATGGCATATAAAAAAATGTCACGCAGGCCTGATGGAAACAGAAACCGTTTCGGTAAACTTTTCAAATGTTGACAAAACAAAATACTCTAGGCAAGGTGATATATTTTTGTACGGGTAAAATGAATTATGCAAGAAATGTCGGTGGAAATGCGCAATTATTTATATAAATAAGCATCATATTGGAGTAACGCGATGACGTAATGTATGGTTACCCCAGTACCAATAGACGGGAAAACACTTATGATTATGACAAACTTCACTGGGTGGTAATAGTGTAAGGGTGATGCGCCTTTCCTATAATTATCAATCAAGGGTTTTATTATGGTGACATGATAATCCATGTTTATCTGCAGTTTGACAAATAAAAATAATGTCGATCTTTTGTCCATAATAATAATCTCATCATCTAGGTTGTGTGCTCTAGCCAACTGCGCGCAGTTAGTGATGTTGGCTAGAGAGCACGTGCCAATAGCGCGCACATTCGCTATATAACGCAACATGTTTTGTGAGAACACCATCACATACTTTTATCGGCTACAGGTACATTTGGTGGGAAACACATTACTGGTGTGAAAATGCGCATATTTTTTTATTGGGATTTTAGAATATTCGCATTCAAATCTGTTGCCAATTGGATGGAAAAGAAAATTAAAGCTGCACACTCTAGGAGCTCAGATGCAGTAATAGAATAACCTAATAACCAACGTTTCAACAGACAAGCTGTCCTCATCAGGGTATAATGACAAAGGCTGCGGGGTGACTCGTTTATATAGTGTCAAAGGACACACACAGGTGTCTGTAATCATGGCCGGGTGTGGCTTGATATCGTTGATTAATTTTCAGATATAAATAGAACATGTAAAAACATGAATGGATAGCATACGATCATAGATACAATTTGGCTACATAAGCCTACAAACATTTACAATGAATAGCAAAATCACAATAATCACAAGAATGGCTTCAGATCAAAGTCTACGTTGAGACCGAGGGGAGCAATGGTCTTTAAATTAAAGATCCAGGCAGCCTCTCGTTTTAACAATAAATTGTCAAGGTCACCCCTCCTAGGGAGGGTGAAGGTGTTCGATGCCGATATGATGTAGGTACGAATTCGAGTGGTTCGCTTCCAAGTTACGTCAAGTTTATGTACCTAATGGAGCTACGATGCTCTGAGATTCCAATTGGATGGAAACCTAGCTAATGTCAAATAACATATTTGGATCATTCAGTGATTGAATTCACCCATCAATGTCATATATTGTCTAAACTGTTCAATGATGCCTTCATGAGAGACCGTCTCACTATTCATTGCTTGATTAGACAAATTAGATCTAAATGCATTACTATTTACGTTAATTAGGACGGAAAGGCCATAATTAATTTAGACACACAATGCTCAAAAGCAAATGATTATGTAAACTGTGCAGTAACGAGGATGAACCCAGATAAAATGCATGAAAGGCCACAAATATTAGATGGTCACATTTTGATCAGTTCAAACCACTTACAGTGATTCAATCTTCTGTACTTACCGAAGTTAAACTCAATAGTAGTTTATGGGCTATGTTGTCATATGATTTCTCTGATAGGATATCAACATTTTACTCAACTTATGTCACTCTGTAACAATTGAAGCACCTAATGAGTGTCCTAGGGACAGGCATGATGAAGGGTCATGACAGCTCAGCTTCTAGAACATTAGACTTATACAAAGTGTCAAACCAAACAGACCAGCATGAACCCCAAGTGGAGAAAGCATAGACATCCAATGGGCAAACAGAGAGAGGAGGGGGACAAAAGTATGTTATTCTTTCTAGGTGACAGTAATGCCTTGAATACACTAGTTAGGCTGTAACTAATGCTAGCAATAGCATAGCTGGCTAATCCTGGCAGAACAATCAGTTGTTTAATTTATGAACATTTAGTGAAATGACAGACTGATTGATGTAACTATTTGCAACAGCTGGTATTTTTACATTATAACCACGCTATAAATGTATTTCTGACAGGTAAATGAACCTTAGTTTAAGGTCTAATCTGTGGGAGCCGGCTGTGATGTCATGAAGAGTGTACCATCCTTGTGTAACCTGAAAATCCCTCTTATGAAAACTTAAGAGTGAATGTAATTAAAAGTAACAGTGTATCAACCAACATGTTTTTCTAATTTGATATGTTGTCACTTTTCAGTGATAGAAACAAACTGAGTGTGAATACCAATGCATATGCTCTTCTGAATGTCATCTGCATTGCCCATAGCTAGACTGAGATCAGTTCTATTCGTCTGAGCCCTGCATCGCTCCCCCAGGCCACTTCTATAGTATACATCTATGTAGGCTAGCATGTACCCTAGCAGGCTATAGTACCTTCAGTGGATCCTGCTGAGGGGAGAACGGCTCATAATAACGGCCGGAACAGAGCAAATGGAATGGCATTAAGCACATGGAAACTCATTCCACTGATTCCGCTCCAGTCATTACCACACACCCGTTCTCCCCAATTAAGGCGCCACCAACCTCCTGTTCTGTATACTGCAAAGCCAGCTCATCTCCAAACATGCTGAGCATGGATACTGTATTTCACTGGCTCACTGAAATGGGATCAATTATCAGCTGGGCCTTTTTATAGGCCAGTGGGTAGTCTAATCCTGAGATCACAGATGGCTTTACACTTAGCCTATCTGTGTCATCAGTCATGTGACAGATACACTTTCCACTTCCTGGTAAAATGCGGACTGGACTTACCTGCTTTCTTGTGCAAGCACGTCTGATCTCATCTCATCAAACAACTTAGTGGTGTTGCTTGAGGACGGACTTCATTCACAGTAACCTTCCCAGTGAGCACCATCTGACGCTCACTGGTTTGTCATCGAATTACATCAATAAAATATTCAGGACAATGTACTAAACGGATTAAGTGGACAATGGCAGTGCTTTAAACTCTCAGTGGCCCGAGTTTGTGTCTGTCTGTTCTCGTCCACTTTAATTGCTAACCTCTCCAGTCTCCTTGCTTATTTGGCTCTCTTTGAGAATATGATGATTCTAGTGCTAGACAAGACAAGTGAAATGTAATGTTCTCGATCAAATGTAAAAACAAAAACCACTAAATATGCAACTACAGTTATTAGCAGACCTGGGTTTGAATACTATTTTAAATCTTGCAAATAATTTGAGTGTTTGCTCTAGCCTGCCTGGAGTGCCAGATGGGTCAGTGTTTGCAGTTTTGGGAAAATCTGCCGCCAAATGGTTGGAAACCTAGCTACTGTGTTGATTTGAATACATGGTTGATAGTCCAGCATATAGGCCTACACTAAATAGCTGGTATTTGACCCCCCCCCCCCCCCCCCCCCTCCTTTCCCACAATTTATTTTTACATTTGATTTCACTACCCACCTGTACAGTAGGTGGCGCTAATACACCAATAGGTATAGTCTGCCATTAAACCTTGACAAAGAAGAAAAGGCGCCAGTGAATTCATGCTGTCCTTTCCATCCATTTAAATTGTTAAATGTGCGCTGATTGTTACTGCTTTGCCTAGCTTGAAGTAGCTTCATCCGTTGCATTTTTCACATGCGTATTGGCTAAACATATTGTGTGTGTAAACCTGGGGTAAGCTCTGCACATTTGGCCGTTTCTACATAATTTGGCGCTCGTATCCTTTGAACTGAATGAACATATTGTGTGTGTAAACCTGGGGTAAGCTCTGCACATTTGGCCGTTTCTACATAATTTGGCGCTCGTATCCTTTGAACTGAATGAACATATTGTGTGTGTAAACCTGGGGTAAGCACACACAACCTGACAAATGGACAATATGCTGCACCTCAAACAACTTTCCAAGTTGGAAGAGACATTTGCAGTGTTCAAAGAGTGGAAGGTCAACTATAATGAAACATGAGACAGAGACATACAGGAGCTCTACAAGACATGACTTTATTCATGACAGGAAACAACTATCCCCTTGTGTATCTTGGCTACATTGCTATTTACATTTGGTGGAAATTGTTTGTCAATTTCAGTTAATAGCCTACTGTGTGTTACTCTGGTTGTTGGAGCTATCTGTTGTGTGGAGAACCTGGGCTTTATCAAGGTTTATTTGTGGGTAAATCTGGCTTAGATAGTAGCCAGTGCCTACCCAGACACCAACCTCACTGCACGTCACGGGTCAGTAGGTAGGTTTTTGTGTTGTGGCCTTTTAAGTGACCCTAGAAATGGAGTGGAGGACATCCTGTAAACATGTTGTGTTGCATTTGAACTAGACATGTTGGCAACAACCCCACAAGACATGCCACAGAGGTCTCTTCACAGTCCCCAAGTCCAGAACAGACTATGGGAGGCACATAGTACTATGGGAGGCACATAGTACTACATAGAGCCATGACTACATGGAACTCTGTTCCACACACACACACATACGACAACATACGCACTATACATACACATGGATTTGGTACTGTAGATATGTGTTATTGGTGGATTAGGGGCCTGAGGGCACACAGTATATCAGTGTGTTGTGAAATCTGTGAATGTATTGTAATGTTTTAAAATGGTATAAACTGCTTTAATTTTGCTGGACCCCAGGAAGAGTAGCTACTGCTTTGGCAGCATTACAAATACAAACTCGCATTCATTGTCAGCACAAAGACAGGTGTTTCAGTTAGCTCCAGTTTGATATGTACGTGAACATTGGGTTGCTGTTGTTGTTTTACATTGATATAGTCCTTCATTCTATAATTACATTTCGGGTCAAATCAAATATGGCCAATTTCAAATACTGTTGAAATCAATTGCTTAGAACTCCATTTATGTTCAGGTCAATGGATTGGGTAACTTGATATCTTGGTGAGGGTCATGTGAGGCAACTGTGAGTGTGTCAGGTTAATTTGGTATCATTGAGCGGAATCCAACTGCTGATCCAGGGACCAGCATAAGGCTAGATATCCTTTCACAGCCAACTTGTGCACTGCTTATGGGAAGGATCTTCCAGTTATCTAATTAGTAGCTAACAAGCTCACTGAAATAATAAATAACTGAATAGACACTGTGGTTGACTAGATAGAAGTTGGTAGATAGCTCAGTAGTTTGCTTTGTATCCACCTGGCTTTCAAGTTGGTTAGCTAATGGTTTTGCAAAGTAATAGCTTATTTGAAGATTTGAAGGAATAATGTTATGGGGAAGTGATTCTGAGCAGGCAAGCACATTGAGCAGTCACTCAATCACTTTTATTTAGAAACTTTTCTATTATTAGATTTATTAGGTAAGAGGATAAGTGGGTTAAGCAAGGGTCATTCTAAACTATGTTAACAAGCTCTTGATTGGGATCACTTTAAAGCTTCCTTGCAAAACATGCAAATCCAACTCTATAGGCTTACTGGTGGCAAACGTCAGCTAACATTAGCCACAGATAGCTATGAGAGTGATGGGGGCATATGTCACCTTTAAGTTATGTCAAATCAAATCATTGAGTTGATTTCAGTAGATTTGGCCATAACGTTTTTCACATAATTATGCCCCATCACTCCTATTGATTTTTAGGCAGCATTAGTTAAAGTTGTCTGAAATTGGTAGTGGCTCTTTAAAGGAAACTGAACATTGGATTGTAGTATATCCTGGCCCATAGAATACTTTCAGGGTGAGGAACCATTTATCATGTAAAATGCTGAACTTCCCCATACAAGTAACTTTCAAGGGCCTCCCGAGTGTCACATGCGCCAAATACAACAGGTAGACCTTACAGTGAAATGCTTACTTACAAGCCCTTAACCAACAGTGCAGTTCAAGAAATAGAGTTAAGAAAATATTTACTAAATAAACTAGTAAAAAAATGTAATCAAAAAGTAACACAAGAAAATTACATAACAATAACGAGGCTATATACAGGGTGTACAGGTACCGAGTCAATGTGCGGGGGTACAGGTTAGTCAAAATAAGTAGGGGTCAATGCAAGTAGTTTTGGTCCTGATTAATTGTTCAGCAGTCTTATGGCTTGGGGGTAGAAGCTGTTAAGGAGCCTTTTGGTCCTAGACTTGATGCTCCGGTACCGCTTGCCGTGCGGTAGCAGAGATAACAGTTTATGACAGGTGACTGGAGTCTTTGACAACTTTTTGGGCCTTCCTCTGACACCGCCTAGTACAGTATATAGGTCCTGGATGTCAGGAAGCTTGGCCCCAGTGATGTACTGGGCCGTATGCACTACCCTCTATAGCACTTTATGGTCAGATGCCGAGCAGTTGCTATACCATGTGGTGATGCAACCGGTCAGGATGCTCTCGATGGTGCAGCTGTAGGTAGAACTTTGAGGATCTGGGGACCCATGCCAAATCTTTTCAATCTCTTGAGGGAGAAAGTGTGTTATGTTCCTCTTCACAACTGTCTTGGTGTGTTTGGACCATGATTGTTTGTTGGTGATGTGGACACCAAGGAACTTGAAACTCTCGACCTGTTCCACTTCAGCCCCGTCGATGTTAATGGGGGCCTGTTCAGCCCTCCTTTTCCTATAGTCCACGATCAGCTCCTGTGTCTTGCATCACAGTGTTTTGTGGCATAACTGCAGCCTGGGGTTCGATCCCATGACAGGGAGTCCCATAGGGTGGCCCAGCAATTGGCCCAGCATCGTCCGGGTTAGGAGAGGGTTTGGGCTCATCGGGCTCCAGCGGGTTACGCAAGCGAGTGTTAAGGATCGGTGGGTCCCCCACGGGAAGGTTAAGCTAACGTAGGCTAATGTGATTAGCATGAGGTTGTAAGTAACAAGAACATTTCCCAGGACATAGACATATCTGATATTGGCAGAAAGCTTACATTCTTGTTAATCTACCTGCACTGTCCAATTTACAGTAGTTATTACAGTGAAATAATACAATGCCTTTGTTTGAGGAGAGTGCACAGTTATGAACTTGAAAAAATTAATAATAATTAACCAATTAGGCACATTTGGGCAGTCTTGATACAACATTTTGAACAGAAATGCAATGGTGGCCAAAATCTGAAATTTCACCTGGGCTGGAATAATACATTATGGCCTTTCTCTTGCATTTCAAAGATGATGGTACAAAACAGTAAAAAATTATGTTTTTTTCTTTTGTTTTATTTTACCAGATCTACTGTGTGTTATAGATCTGCCCTACATTCATTTCACTTTTCCACAAACTTCAAAGTGTTTCCTTTCAAATGGTATTATGAATATGCATATCCTTTCTTCAATACCTGAGCTACAGGCAGTTAGATTTGGGTATGTCATTTTAGGCGAAAATGTTAAAAAAGGGTTCGAGGTTTTAAGGATTATTGTGGATTTAGATTTCTGTATTTTTTTCTATTTAAAAAAAAGTGACTTTGAGAGTGAAAACCTGAAAAATCTACAGGAAAACTCGTTAAAAAAACAGAATTTTTCACACAGGGTGCCTGTCCTTCGTTGAGCGGGCTTTTTGTGAACTTATCTAAGTGGTTGCTTGTCAAAAAATGTTTTCAAAATTGTCATATTCTTCAAATGTTCAAATGCAACAATGCAAATGCAACAATGTTTCACACACACACACAAGTTATTTTAATAGATATGGCTAACAACAGCAAGCGTGCTGTAATAAAAAACACAGTTCCACTCACCAGATTACGATCATTTGAAACTTAACTTCTTGTTGAAAGTTATTCTTGAAAAGGGAGAAGCTAACAAATTAGCAAGAACACCCTCTTTGATAACACCTGCTGTAGCCGCTGCAAACTAGCCAACAACAAAAGCTAGCTAGCTAGACCGTGGGAAAACTACTGCTCGCTATTGCGCAGTGACCTCTTAGCCTTCAAGAAGGCAGAAGTTTCCATACGTTTTTGTAAAAACGGTCCCACCCATATACAGTTGAATGGCAGATGCCTTTACCTAGCTTCTGATGGCCTGGCCAATGGCTGACTTAGCTAGCTGTATTTATCTCCCCAGAGACTAGCAAAGAAAAATCCTGAATGGATTTGTTTCTTTTCAGTCTTAACCCTTTCCTTTCCAACAAAAACTGAAGAGATTCAATCATAGTATCATTAAAAACAACACTATATTTATTGTATAAATCCTTAGCCCTTCTCTGAAGGTGTAGAATGCCCATTGTTCTCCACTGTGTAGGTTAGTAATAATTTGTAGTGGCTCTATTTGCCCTTAGCATGCATTATTTCACTCTTCTGATGTCTAAAGAGTCAATTTGTTCTGCAATATGAACACAGAAATACTGGACATTTTGAAATCAATTTGTGGTGGTGATTTGACAAAATTACAATCATGGTTGTTCTGGACCTGTCCATTGTTTAGCACCCCTTAGTGGCAGTTTAAGTGCAGCAGTGTAGAATTGACCTGTTTGTCATGTGACAGGAAGCAATTTCAAGAAGTGAAGCAATGTGTAAGATGTGCAAGTGTGACAGAGTAGTTGCAATCCTTCAATATACTTCTTTATAAGCTTTGTAAGACGCAATGTCTGTAAGAACATTTGTTTATTTACACAAGATAAATGTTTACCACATAATTTATGTTTCTGTAAAGGTTGTAGAATTGAGTTAGCTGTTAGCTACTTTGCATTAGATTCAGTGCTATTTCTCCCTAGGGTAGGGTGACCAGACGTCAACCATTTACCGGGGACAGTCCCCATTTTTGGTGGCCTGTCCCCGGCTGGAGCTCTCCCAGGAAATGTCCAAATTTTTAACTGTGCATTTAAAAACAGACCAAGTGAAATAATATTTTACATTGTAAGAAAGACCAGGCAGCAGAGTCTACCGGTTGACGTCTCAATTGCGTTGTGCTTGTGTTGGCCAACAGTGGGGGCTGCTCATTATACCAGCTTCATTCACTCTTCTTCTTCTACTAACTTCTTGATGTGTGGTGATGCTGTGGAAAACTCGGCCAGAAGCTAGCAAGTGTCAAGTGAATCCACAACATCACCACACATTTATTTTCAATCCAGGTAAATTACAATCGTTTGAGATACTAGCTAGTGATATTATAGTGTGACAATTGATTATATAGATACAGTAGATGATCTGCTCTATAAGGTTTTAAATAGGTTATGCTAGCTAACGTTAGTCTACATAACTAAGTTAGCTAGCTAGGTTAGCTAGCTACTGTCATGGTAGCTAGGTTAAACGTTCACATGAAAACATGCAGTGGAGGGGCTATTTTGAAAATATGATTATTAAATATGACTATTAAATGAATGCACAATTAATTATGAGAATATTTATTTGTAGATTACAATTTTAATGGTTTGACATTATAATAAGTAAAAAAAATTAAAAAAAATGAAATAATTTTCATGGCTAACATTAGCACAATGTTTTATGTTAGAGTGGAGAGGAGGAAGACTGGATAGGAAGAAGAGTGAAGGAGATTGAGGAGGAAAGGTAAAGATATGATTACAGAGCCTGCCAATTTATTATTCCAAACAATGTTTTTTAGATAAAATACAAAAATGAGGCAAGCAATGGGTATCTGTTAACCGAAGTATTTTATATAATAGTGTACTATTTATTATTAAAGATTGGAGAGGAAGGAGAAGAGAGTGAGAAGGAAAAATGAAGGGAGTAAAAAGAGTGATGCGAGGAGTGTAGAAGAGTGAGGTGGAAAGGTAAAGAGAAGGAAAGAAAGCGAAGGAAGACGAGTGAAGAAAAGAGGAGAAAGATTAAGAAGAAGAAAAAGTTAATAGAGTAAGAAGAGTGACACAAGGAGAGTGAAGAAGAGCAGGCAGAGGAAGTACAATGGCTCTTTCCAAGAAACAGAAATGCCATTTTAATGACAACATGATGAGAGAATTTCCATTTATACGCTAAGGTCAAGACGATAGAATGGTTCACTGCACCCTTTGTAATTCCTCTTTTTCAATTGGCAGCGGGGGGAAGAACGGCAGTGGTAGAACATCAACAGACCAAAAAGCATAAAGCCTCTCCGATTGCCCTCTATCGTGGTGATAGAGGTATGCCCTCTATCACCACATTCTTCAAGAAGGTAGAGCCTTTAGCTGTGTAGGGCGGTGTCTTTACATACCACGCAATGCGACACAATCATATTTATGAGCCAGAGTTTACATGTGCTAGGACAAAATGTGATGCCATTGTGAGTAACGTATTAGCACCATGGGCAACTACTTTGGTAACACAGGACCTAGACCAGGTTGAATTTGTGTCCCTGTCCATTGATGCGTCCAATCATGGACATGTAAAGCTGCTGCCAATAGTAGTCAGATATTGTAAGATATATATGATGTCAGCACATCTGTGGAAACAAAACTGTTTGATTTTGTTTAATTGAACGGAGAAACAGCAGAGGAAAAATTGCAGCTGAGGTCCTGGTGGTCATGCAAAAATGTAACCTGGAAAACAAAGTTGTGGTATTCTCTGCCGACAACACAAATATCAACTTTGGAGGACTGAATGGCCTGGGGAGGGTCAATGTCCATACCAAAGTAAAAAATGCTCTGCAACGGGAGGTGATTGGCTTAGGTTGTCCTGACCACATCATTCATAACACGGCCAGAACAGCTTTGGATATGATTCCCCTTGATGTTGAGTACCTGCTCACAAAGATATTTTCATATTTTCATATTTTCACCATCAGAGTAGAGACTGAAGAGCTTTTGTGAGTTTGTTGACCAGGAGCACCATAACATTTTAGGACACAGCAATGTTCGCTGGCTGTCCATGCTCCCTGATCTAGAAAGAGTGCTGAAAATGTGTGTGCCATTGAAATCCATTTTTCTTTCTGAAGACAAATGCCCTGTTGTTCTGCGAACAATGTTCGAAGATCCACTGACTGAACTTTGTCCATGGGGCGGCAGGGTAGCCTAGTGGTTAGAGCGTTGGACTGGTAATTGAAAGGTTGCCAGTTCGAATCCCCGAGCTGACAAGTTACAAATCTGTCATTCTGCCCCTGAACAAGGCATTTAACCCACTGTTCCTAGGCTGTCATTAAAAATAAGGATTTGTTCTTAACTGACCTGCTTAAATAAAGATCAAATGGAAACCTGACTGTATTCAGTGAAAAGAACAAGATGCTTGAAGGCCAGGACCGCTGTGCTGTGGCGTTAGCTGCAATTCTGAGAAACGTTGAGTCAAAATTGACTGCAAGATGTGATGATAACTTCATTCCAGTTTTGGTCAGAGGACTAAAACTGGAATGAACAGAGTTCCTAAAGGGGGGATCACTTGAAGAATGGAAAACATCTGAGACACCGCTTAGTCAGAGATGGAGCACGGTGGTTACCCACTTCAAAGAGAACAACATCCCACACACTAACCTGGTTAGATCAGTGTATGTTGTCATGTGCTTACCTGGAATTAATGCACCAGTCAAGAGAGTGTTCTCCCAAATTAATGATATATGGACAGCAGCAAGAAATAGGTTCACTGTTCCTACCATCAATGCCATGCTTATTGTGAAGACAAACTTCAACCTCCCCTGCCAGGAGTTCATGGAGAAGCTGGCCTAAGACAAAGCAGTCCTGGAGAAAATACATTCTTCTAAGAATTATACAGATTAAGTTCTGACTTAGAATATGTGGACAACTACAAATACCTAGGTGTCTGGTTCGACAGTAAACTCTCCTTCCATGCTCACATTAAGCATCTCCAATCCAAAATTAAATCTAGAATCGGCTTCGTATTTCGCAACAAAGCATCCTTAACTGATGTTGCCAAACATAACCTAATAAAACTGACTATCCTACCGATCCTTGACTTCGGCGATGTCATTTACAAAATAGCCTCCAACACTCTACTCAGCAAACTGGATGTAGTCTATCACAGTGCCATCCGTTTTGTCACCAAAACCCCATATACTACCCACTTCCCACTGGCTTGTTTGAATGAGTGTTTAGCTAACTGAATAGCTGGATAAGTGCTACTGTACATTTAGCGAGTCCAGTATAATGGCCTTGAATTGGAGTTACAGTTTTATAGTCTAGGTCTTGATTCGGTCTCTCTCCGCCCTCCCGGTCTTGATTCGGTCTCTCTCCACCCTCCCGGTCTTGAATCGGTCTCTCTCCGCCCTCTCGGCCTTGATTCGGTCTCTCTCCGCCCTTCCTATTTTGTTGCATTGCAACCGGTAATTTAAATTGATTTTTAAATTTAATGTAATACACAAAATAGTCCAAATTGGTGAAGTGTCACATGATCTGTCACATGATCTCAGTATATATAGACTTGTTTTGAAAGGCCCCAGAGTCTGCAACACCACTAAGCAAGGGGCACCACCAAGCAAGCAGCACCATGAAGACCAAGGAGCTCTCCAAACGGGCCAGGGACAAAGTTGTGGAGAAGTACAGATCAGGGTTGGGTTCTAAAAAAAAACTGAAACTTTGAACATCCCACGGAGCACCATTAAATCCATTATTAAAAAATGGAAAGAATATGGCACAACAAACCTGCCAAGAGAGGGCCGCCCACGAAAACTCAAGGACCAGGCAAGGAGGGCATTAATCAGAGAGGCAACAAAGAGATGAAAGATAACCCCGAAGGAAGTGCAAAGCTCCACAGCGGAGATTGGAGTACCTGTCCATAGGACCACTTTAAGCCGGAGACTCCACAGAGCTAGGCTTTACGGAGGAATGGCCAGAAAAAAGTAATTGCTTAAATAAACAAATAAGCAAACAGGCATATGGGAGACTCCCCAAACATATGGAAGAAGGTACTCTGGTCAGATGAGACTAAAATAGATTTTTTTTGGCCATCAAGGAAAACGCTATGTCTGGCACAAACCCAACACCTCCCATCACCCCGAGAACACCATCATCGGCAGGGACTGGGAAACCGGTCGGAATTGAAGGAAGGATGGATGACGCTAAATACAGGGAAATTTTGAGGGAAACCTGTTTCAGTCTTCCAGAGATTTAAAACTGGGACGGAGGTTCCCCTTCCAGCAGAACAATGACCCTAAGCATACTGCTAAAGCAACACACGAGTGGTTTAAAGGGAAACATTTAAATGTCTTGGAATGGCCTAGTCAAAGCCCAGACCTCAATCCAATTGAGAATCTGTGGTATGACTTAAAGATTGCTGTACACCAGAAGAACCCATCCAACTTGAAGGAGCTGGAGCAGTTTTGCCTTGAAGAATGGGCAAAAATCCCAGTGACTTGATGCGCCAAGCTTATAGAGACATACCCCAAGAGACTTGTAGCTGTAATTGCTGCTAAAGGTGGCTCAACAAAGTATTGACTTTGGGGTGATGAATAGTTATGCACGCTCAAGTTTTCATTTTTTTTGTCTTGTTTGTTTCACAAAAAAATAGATTTTGCACCTTCAAAGTGTAGGAATGTTGTGTAAATCAAATGACACAAACCCCCCAAAAAATCCATTTTAATTCCATGTTGTAAGAAAACAAAATAGGAAGAATGCCAAGGGGATGAATACTTTCGCAAGCCACTCTATGTAAGTATGTGTGTATGTAATATATATATATATATATATATATATATATATATATATATATATATTAAATAAAAAGTGAAGGTTGCATTCAATTGCCCCTCTGTGTTGCACACAACAAGCTTCCATTCCTCCTGTCCACAAGGGGATTGATGGTGGATTTAAGATGAAATAGTCAACCCTGTTACTTTATTTGGCACTTATCGGCACTTACTATAGTACTTTTACTTGTGACTTGTTTCAGGAAACTAGGCGTATGTTGCCGGGTCACTACTTCACAGGAGAGACATTTGAACATAACTTTTTTTTAAATCAAAAAGTGTTTTTTGGCAGAAATGCCTTCTGGAACATGTGAACTTTCATGTGCCTTAATAACAAACACATTTTTAAATTACGAGACTAGTTGGTTTAGCCACAGAAAAAGACAGCAACCTTCCCACTAGCCATGATTGCCTGAGATAATGAGTGGGCTGGACATGCTGAGACTTTGGATTGGTCTGCCATATAGCATGCTTCTGTCTATTCGAGCTGGTTAGTATGTGTAGGTTATCCTGTCTAACGCAGCTTCTTTTTAAATGTATCACATAGTAGAACTGCATAAGTATTGCTCTCCACTTTCTGGAGGACTGAGTTTTGAAATCAGTGGAATTAGAATATGATAGCTAAGGAGATGGATAAAACACCTGTCTCCGGATTCAAATAACATAATTCCGTGGGACACATTTAGATTCAAGACAAGCCTTCTCCTCTACCCTGTCTCACTTCCTCCCCACCTGAAAAATGTGGTGAAAACGTTTGACCTCTGTCATTGCCAACAAAGGGTATATAACAAAGTATTGAGATTGACTTTTGTTATTGACCAAATACATATTTTCCACCATAATTTGCCAATAAATTCATTAAAAATCCTACAATGTGATTTAAAGTCATAGTTGAAGTGTACCTATGATAAAAAGTACAGGCCTCTCTCATCTTTTTAAGTGGGAGAACTTGCACAATTGGTGGCTGACTAAATACTTTTTTTGCCCCACTGTACAATATAGCTTGCCTGCTCCATAGCAAACTGCTCTAGCCGCACTGATTGGTGATTTCATTTAACGTCAAGCTAATGAACTGTTACTTTTTTAAACTGAAAAATTGGGCGTGCAAAATTATTCAGCCCCTTTACTTTCAGTGCAGCAAACTCTCTCCAGAAGTTCAGTGGGGATCTCTGAATGATCCAATGTTGACCTAAATGACTAATGATGATAAATACAATCCACCTGTGTGTAATCAAGTCTCCGTATATATGCACCTGCACTGTGATAGTCTCAGAGGTCCGTTAAAAGTGCAGAGAGCATCATGAAGAACAAGGAACACACCAGGCAGGTCCGAGATACTGTTGTGAAGAAGTTTAAAGCCGGATTTGGATACAAAAAGATTTCCCAAGCTTTAAACATCCCAAGGAGCACTGTGCAAGCGATAATATTGAAATGGAAGGAGTATCAGACCACTGCAAATCTACCAAGACCTGGCCGTCCCTCTAAACTTTCAGCTCATACAAGGAGAAGACTGATCAGAGATGCAGCCAAGAGGCCCATGATCACTCTGGATGAACTGCAGAGATCTACAGCTGAGGTGGGAGACACTGTCCATAGGACAATAATCAATCGTATATTGCACAAATCTGGCCTTTATGGAAGAGTGGCAAGAAGAAAGCCATTTCTTAAAGATATCCATAAAAAGTGTCGTTTAAAGTTTGCCACAAGCCACCTGGGAGACACACCAAACATGTGGAAGAAGGTGCTCTGGTCAGATGAAACCAAAATTGAACTTTTTGGCAACAATACAAAACGTTATGTTTGGCGTAAAAGCAACACAGCTCATCACCCTGAACACACCATCCCCACTGTCAAACATGGTGGCGGCAGCATCATGGTTTGGGCCTGCTTTTCTTCAGCAGGGACAGGGAAGATGGTTAAAATTGATGGGAAGATGGATGGAGCCAAATACAGGACCATTCTGGAAGAAAACCTGATGGAGTCTGCAAAAGACCTGAGACTGGGACGGAGATTTGTCTTCCAACAAGACAATGATCCAAAACATAAAGCAAAATCTACAATGGAATGGTTCAAAAATAAACATATCCAGGTGTTAGAATGGCCAAGTCAAAGTCCAGACCTGAATCCAATCGAGAATCTGTGGAAAGAACTGAAAACTGCTGTTCACAAATGCTCTCCATCCAACCTCACTGAGCTCGAGCTGTTTTGCAAGGAGGAATGGGAAAAATGTCAGTCTCTCGATGTGCAAAACTGATAGAGACATACCCCAAGCAACTTACAGCTGTAATCACAGCAAAAGGTGGCACTACAAAGTATTAACTTAAGGGGGCTGAATAATTTTGCACGCCCAATTTTTCAGTTTTTGGTTTGTTAAAAAAGTTTGAAATATCCTATAAATGTCGTTCCACTTCATGATTGTGTCCCACTTGTTGTTGATTCTTTACAAAAAAATACAGTTTTATATCTTTATGTTTGAAGCCTGAAATGTGCCAAAAGGTCGCAAAGTTCAAGGGGGCCGAATACTTTCGCAAGGCACTGTAGTTTGGGAAATTTGCCTCATCTCGGAGGGAAGATCCTCAGTCAGATGATGTGATGGCAGGTAGCCCAATGCACGTAGGTGTTGGAGGTGGACGGTTGTCAAAAACTGTTGCTGAAAAACAGCAAGTGAGAAAACGAGGGTAAGTTCTTATATCCCACCCCGTTCTTATATGCCACCCATGTTAGCAGTTCAGAACAATTGCATGGTGATGATTGCAAGGTGTTCCGATATCTTTTTCAACTGTCCCATTATCTGGTATTAATGTCCATTCTAGAATGCCCTTTTAGCCAATCAGACATGAGTATTCATCAATGCTGTTATATAAATATAAAGAATGACACTCGAATTGAAAATCATTAAACGAAATAGGGATTTATATCAGCCTAATCGAGGAGTAGATTACATCACACATTCCAGTGTTTAAACTTGTAATGCGGCTGCATGGGATTTCTATTAATGCAACTCAGTGCATCCAATGGCAATCTCCACAGTAAGTATAACACTGCAATGATATGTTATGCGTTTGACGCTTACTGCGGGTTAATGCTGATCTGATTGAATCCTGGCCTTAGTTGAATATCTTGAGCAATTTATGGCCAAGAATTGATCCATTCCTCCATGTCTTGTTTATGTGCGCAAAACTCAAAGAGACACAATCGCAAACCTCAGAGAGACACAATATTGCACACCTCAGAGAGACACAGTATCCACACCTCAGAGAGACACAGTATCCACACCTCAGAGAGAAACAGTATCCACACATCAGAGAGACACAATATCGCACACCTAAGAGAGACACAGTATCCACACCTCAGAGAGACACAGTATCCACACCTCAGAGAGACACAGTATCCACACCCCAGAGAGACACTATCTACACCTCAGAGAGACACAGTCTCCACACCTCAGAGAGACACAGTATTCACACCTCAGAGAGACACAATATCACACAACTAAGAGAGACACCTGTTTTGTCGTTGATTTCTCCAGTCTAAATGAACCTTCAATGTACCTTCACTTTATATATATTGCCAACATATATTACCGCACTTATGACATAAAAGGGAATAATACTGTGACAATTATGATAATGCCCTTTTAGTGTAATAGCTGTTTGAAAAGACCACCTGAAATTTCTGCCTGTTTTAGTGAGATGGAGTTTTGGCCTTCCATGGTGACCTCAACATGGTTAATAGACCAATAGGAAAGAGTGTTCCAAACCTCTCTGCAAATAACAGCAAGTTTTCTGTTTTCCCCTCCTGACTCAGACCACTCCCAGACAGTCCTAGCAAAATTCTTGCTTGAGAAATTGCCATTTGTTTGTATTCAATTAAAATGGTCAAAAGTAATCACAGTAAGGTACTTAATTGTTACTCAGAAATAATTTGGTATTGATAATAGTGTATAAAGTGTGTGTCGAACGTTGATTTATCTTGACATTAGACTACTTTTGATGTTTTGAAAACATCTAATATCTTGCGATGCTCTGCCTAAGTTTATAACCCACCAGGTGGCACCATGGTGACTGAACAAGAGACTGTGTTCCATTTCAAATTAAGTGATTTTACATCTGTGTGAATTACTTTTCAAAGGAAGCACATTTTGTAATTGAACCCAGCCTCTGTCCCAATTGTGGAAACAGCTTTTCTTAATCTTTCCAACCTATGATTCCAACATTTCTGACTTCTACTCTTTCTTCCACATGTTGGAACAAAGTCCTGATTTTTGATGGCTTGATTCCAAGACTCTTCTCTAGACCAGGTCTTTCCAGCCCTGTTCCTGGAGAGCTACCATTTTGTAGGTTTTCACTCCTACCCTAATCTGATGCACCTGGTTCTAATAATGCACTGGTTGATAAAGCTGAATCATGTAAATTACAACTGTGGTTGGAGTGATCCTACAGGAGGGTGGCTCTCCAGGAACAGGGTTAGAGTGATCCTACAGGAGGGAGGCTCTCCAGGAACAGGGTTGGAGGGATCCTACAGGAGAGTGGCTCTCCAGGAACAGGGTTGGAGTGATCCTACAGGAGAGTGGTTCTCCAGGAACAGGGTTGGAGGGATCCTACAGGAGAGTGGCTCTCCAGGAACAGGGTTGGAGGGATCCTACAGGAGAGTGGCTCTCCAGGAACAGGGTTGGAGGGATCCTACAGGAGGGTGGCTCTCCAGGAACAGGGTTGGAGTGATACTACAGGAGGGAGGCTCTCCAGGAACAGGGTTGGAGTGATACTACAGGAGGGTGGCTCTCCAGGAACAGGGTTGGAGGGATCCTACAGGAGGGTGGCTCTCCAGGAACAGGGTTGGAGTTATCCTACAGGAGGGTGGCTCTCTAGGAACAGGGTTTGAGTGATCCTACAGGAGGGTGGCTCTCCAGGAACAGGGTTGGAGTGATCATACAGGAGGGTGGTTCTCCAGGAACAGGGTTGGAGGGATCCTACAGGAGAGTGGCTCTCCAGGAACAGGGTTGGAGTGATCCTACAGGAGAGTGGCTCTCCAGGAACAGGGTTGGAGGGATCCTACAGGAGGGTGGATCTCCAGGAACAGGGTTGGAGTGATCCTAGAGGAGAGTGGCTCTCCAGGAACAGGGTTGGAGGGATCCTACAGGAGAGTGGCTCTCCAGGAACAGGGTTGGAGGGATCCTACAGGAGAGTGGCTCTCCAGGAACAGGGTTGGAGGGATCCTACAGGAGGGTGGCTCTCCAGGAACAGGGTTGGAGTGATACTACAGGAGGGAGGCTCTCCAGGAACAGGGTTGGAGTGATACTACAGGAGGGTGGCTCTCCAGGAACAGGGTTGGAGGGATCCTACAGGAGGGTGGCTCTCCAGGAACAGGGTTGGAGGGATCCTACAGGAGGGTGGCTCTCCAGGAACAGGGTTGGAGTGATACTACAGGAGGGAGGCTCTCCAGGAACAGGGTTGGAGTGATACTACAGGAGGGTGGCTCTCTAGGAACAGGGTTTGAGTGATCCTACAGGAGGGTGGCTCTCCAGGAACAGGGTTGGAGTGATCATACAGGAGGGTGGTTCTCCAGGAACAGGGTTGGAGGGATCCTACAGGAGAGTGGCTCTCCAGGAACAGGGTTGGAGTGATCCTACAGGAGAGTGGCTCTCCAGGAACAGGGTTGGAGTGATCCTACAGGAGAGTGGCTCTCCAGGAACAGGGTTGGAGGGATCCTACAGGAGGGTGGATCTCCAGGAACAGGGTTGGAGTGATCCTAGAGGAGAGTGGCTCTCCAGGAACAGGGTTGGAGGGATCCTACAGGAGAGTGGCTCTCCAGGAACAGGGTTGGAGGGATCCTACAGGAGAGTGGCTCTCCAGGAACAGGGTTGGAGGGATCCTACAGGAGAGTGGCTCTCCAGGAACAGGGTTGGAGGGATCCTACAGGAGGGAGGCTTTCCATGAACAGGGTTGGAGTGATCCTACAGGAGGGTGGCTCTCCAGGAACAGGGTTGGAGTGATCCTACAGGAGGGAGGCTCTCCAGGAACAGGGTTGGAGCCCTGCTCTAGACTCTCCCATGTAGGCAGGCACACACACACACACACACACACACACACACACACACACACACACACACACACACACACACACACACACACACACAGTTCCTTCCAAGAGAGCATGACACTCCAACACATGACCCCTACAAGCCGTGTAACAGCCAACAAAGCTGCCATTCATTTCCATAAACACATGTACCCCTTATTTATAGAACTGTTCCAAGTCCAGGCCTGACGCACAATCTGGGGATGCCCACAAAGCCTCCTAATACAGTTAACAGTCAGGTCATTTGAACTTGACCTCAGACTGGCTTGAAATGACATGTGTTTTATGTAATCGCTAAAGGACCAGGGCTTATCCAAATCTACAGCACTGTTATGGTACTGCATCACTACTAGATCTTGCGAACATCCACTCATCAATTCTGCTCGTGACACGGTGACCTGATTTAATCTTGAGCAGTTTGACGCTCTGTTATTCAGGCACTAATTTTGCCATTTGAACCCAAATTCACTTTGTACTCATCTCGTGAATGGAGCTATCACAGTTCAATGGGCTCTTCCACCTGTTCGATAACTTTTCTCCCACAGGAGCTTTGTTGAACAAAAAAGTTTGTGAACAGTCATTCGATTGGATGATAAAAATTTAATTGTATTTAACCAGGTAAACTAAAGGTGAAATAAGTATTTAAGACAAACGGTTGATTTTGAACTGAAAAATACAAAGTTGTTCTTATTATACTTTATTTGGGTCAAATAATTAATCCACCTGGCCTTAAGAGATCGTGGGGATTGACTTAATTTCTCTCTGTTTATCACAAGACAATAACTAGCAGCGTCATCCTACCACTTCCACCAGATGTCATCGTTTTTTTGTATTCTCCACAAGTTCACATTGTCGACATGCCTGTTTCAACAACAACAACAGCAGCAACAGAATTGTGGGTTTTGAACAACAGGAAATGTCATGCCGATTTAAGTCTAGGAGAAATAATACGCTCACACTCATAGTAATGACTGGTTACAAAACCATTCTCATACCCCACAGATGAGCTGAGTTCATATTTCAGAAACCTCTAGCTTATTACATGTCATGTGATTGTATCTGGTTTCTCTCTGGAGTAACCTGACACACTACTAGACTGTGGAATTCACTCTACGTGAGGAAGTTCCTAATTTGTATTCTGCACTACTGGACTGTAGTATTTAATCTAAGTGCCATAACAATCAGTTCATGGGTTTCGAACCAGTCTTTATTATCAATCAATAATTTTGCACAATCACTTTTTTTTAAGGAGTGGTAGTGGAGAGTCACTCTCCTTCTGTATATTTTTATGCTTTATTGATAGACAAAGTATTCAGACCCCTTGACTTTTTCCACATTTTGTTACGTTAAAGCCTTATTGTAAAGTGGACTAAATCAAATAAAGATCCTCATCAATCTACACACAATACCCCATAATGGCAAAACGAAAAAACGTTTTTAGACATTTTAAAACCAGAAATACCTTATTTACATAAGTATTCAGTCCCTTTACTGTGTGACTTGAAATTGAGCTCAGGTGCATCCTGTTTCCATTGATCATCCTTGAGATGTTTCTACAACTTGATCCACCAGTCGTAAATTTAATTGATTGCACATCATTTGGAAAGGCACACACCTGTCTATAAAAGGTCCCACAGTTGACAGTGCATGTCAGAGCAAAAATGAAGCAATGAGGTTGAAGGAATTGTCTGTAGAGCTCCAAGAAAGGATTGTGTCAATGCACAAATCTGGGGAAGGGTACCAAAAAATGTCTGCAGCATTGAAGGTCCCCAAGACCGCAGTGGCCTCCCTCATTCTTAAATGGAAGAAGTGTGAAACCACCAGTACTCTTCCTAGAGCTGGCTGCCTGACCAAACTGAGCAATCGGGGGAGAATGGCCTTGGTCAGGGAGGTGACCAAGAACTCAATGATCACTCTGACAGAACTCCAGAGTTCCTTCCAGAAGGACAACCATCTCTGTAGCACTCCACCAATCAGGCCTTTATGGTAGAGTGTCCAGACGGAAGCCACTCCTCAGTAAAAGGCACATGACAGCACGCTTGGAGTTTGCCAAAAGGCACCTAAAGACTCTCAGACCATTAGACACTGGTCTGATGAAACCAAGATTGAACTCTTTGGCCTGAATACCAAGCGTCACATCTGGAGGAAACCTGGCACCATCCCTACGATGAAGAATCGTGGTGGCAGCATCATGCTGTGGGGATGTTTTTCAGCGGCAGGGATTGGAAGACTAGTCAGGATCGAGGGAAGGATGAACAGAGCAAAGTAGAGAGAGAGATCCTGCTCAGGATGTCAGGTTGGGTCAAAGGTTCACCTTCCAACAGGACAATGACCCTAAACACACAGGCGAGACAGCGGGTAAGTCTCTGAATGTGCGATGCCTTATGGGACTCACGATCACGGCCAGTTGTGATACAGCCTGGGATCGCACCAGGGTCTGTAGTGACGTCTCTAGCACTGCAGTGCCTTAGACCGTTGCGCCACTCGGGAGCTCCTGCAAACATTTCTAAAAACCTGTTTTTGTCATAATGGGGTATTGTGTGTAGATTGATGAAGGGGGAAAAAAGCAATTTAATCCATTTTAGAATAAGGTCCATAATGTAACCAACATTTGGAAAAAGTCAAGGGGTCTGAATACTTTCTGAATGCACTGTATGTGAAGGGAAGACACAAAGAGAAGGGAGCACACAGGGATTGGGACCCCGGTCTCCGGCAGGGAGTCTTATATGTGCATAGAGCCGGGAGTGTTACCATTGGACCACAGCTCCCCACACAATCACTTCTTTCACGTGGAAATGTCTACATTTAGTTACACCTAGAAACATCTATATGTTTTTGCTTTTGTCAAACCGTGTATTTATTTGGAGGAAAGGCCAAACCAATGTTATTGAGTTACCAATTTTGAAATGAGGAGAAAACCATTGGACTTGTTTGATTTCTCGCCAGGCAAAGATGCCAGATCAACATCAGTTGTTTTTTTTATTGACATTTATTGACATTAAGTCAACGTGATATACATTTTTTTTCTCGAGTGGGATGTTTTCTACATAGCATCAACCAAGTTGCTCAACCAAGGAAAGGTACTTGAACCCCAGGTTCTATGTGCATGCTTAGAAATGTTTCTGAGAGTATACATTGTGCACATGGAGAGATTATGCCGTGGCGCAGTCAGTACTTTGCACCGGCCTCTGCTGAACTTCAAATTTATGTTAGCTCATGCCTGTATTAAAGCGGCAATAAGCAACTGAAACAATAGCAAAGCATACTCCCCACACCTGTTTTGATAAAAAGCTGAGGGATGTGGCTGGAGAAATGTTACCAGTCTGAAATTCATAGACAGCTATGGCTGCAAGGACTGGCTATCCATGATATCAAAATTATAGATTATAGACACATTTTGTGGGACACGCTGTATATTGTAAATTTCGACTGCACGACAGACCACACATCATTTAATATCCAACTTTTTATCTATTTTTTGGAACAAAAGTAAACGGATATATCTGGTAATTGAACAAAATATTAAGGTGGTCAATAACTGGGGACCGTATGCCGATAATACGGGATGTATTGTTTTTTTGCTAAACCACTTATCAAAAAGCTGATAGCATGTTTGACATTTCAGTGGAAATACTAACAGCTAACCCGTTAGCTAGCATTTTTACAACACCAATAATCACAAAACAAGATAACACTGTTGAAGGTAATATATTTATTCAACACTGTTGACCATGCCGATAATACGGGGTGCTACGCTATATTGTTTGTTTACATTTCAACAAACAATATAGTTCTCTGCTGCCAATGACTGGAACGAATTGCAAAAATCACTAACTTTAAGCATCAGCTATCATAGCAGCTTACAGATCATTGCACCTGTACATAGCCCATCTGTAAATAGCCCATCCAACTACCTCATCCCCATGTTGTTATTTATTTTATTTATATATTTTTTTGCTCCTTTGTACCCCAGTATCTCTACTTGCACATTCATCTTCTGCACATCTATCACTCCAGTGTTTATTTGCGAAAAGTAAGTAAACAATCTTATATTTTGGGTTCTGATGGGATATTACAGTTTAACTAAGTTCATGAGTTCAATATGTTATATTCTTCAAGAATCAATCGGTACATATAATTATTTTACAAGTCTATAAATTGATGTAGCAACTGCAGATTGCTAGATAAAACAGCTGAAAGTTCACTCGATACGGATAGCATGTGATATATCATAGGGAAAATCGTAAATTTGTATGGTTTAACTGATTGCCAGATTTACTAGGAATTTTAATTGAGTCACAGTCTGCCTCTTGCATCATGAGGCATTAAAGGCAAACTGCATGTGTTTCTTCCGGTGCTCACTAAGAAATGCAGCGGCCATTATTGAATCCCAAACAAGAGTTGTCTTTCTGGGTGTGGTTTAATGTGGGTGTTTCTTGGGTGTGTCTTTGCCATTCATTTACAACAAACAAACAAGGGTAGTAGTGAGTAACTTAGTGACAGTGAGGAAAGCTGAGCTAGCTTTGCTATGGAGAGAAGTTCTGAAGTTGAAGACTTGTCCCCTCCTGAGTGACCTGCCATCTCAAGATGATCTGCTGATTCAGTTCTATGTGTAGGCTAAAGCCTGCGCTGACGTTGTGTTTAGCCAATCTGACAGAAGCTAGCTAGCTAGCATTGCTTGGGGATAGCTACAGCTGGCTATCCATCTAGCTAGCTGAAATTTCTCTGACAAATCACAGCTATACCAAGATAGCAAGAAGTTACCAGTGTCTGGAATGTGTGTCATGAGACACACCTTCTACAACACCTTGCTACAAAAATAGCTTCCAACTTGAAGTTTTGTCACGTCATGTAACCCCCTGATCACATGTTACTGTGAATCGATACCAACAACTGCCAGTTGATTACCTGGTCTTCAGTCAGCTCAGCTGTCAACACAGTTTTCTATAACTGGCTTGTTTTGTCTTGTCTCTCCTTATGTCCACTGTTAGATCTTTCCCTAATATACCTACAGGTGTAGGCTACATGTGGACATTGCACAACACAGGAGGCTGCTGAGGGGAGAACAGCTCATAATAATGGCCAAAATGTAGTGAATGGAATTTCACCAAACACATGGAAACCATGTGTTCAATGTATACTGAACAAAAATATAAACGCAACATGCAACAATTTCAACGATTTTACACAGTTACAGTTCATATAAGGAAATCAGTCAATTGAAATAAATTCATTTGGCCCGAATCTATGGATTTCTCATGACTGGGCAGGGGCCCACCCATTGGGGAGCCAGGCCTAGTCAATCATAATACATTTTTTAAAGACAGACACAATCCTCTCAGAAACACTCCACTCTCCCCCAGACATCTGTATAAACCTGTCTTTTAGTCAGGGGACTCCATGACAAACCACCTCTCCTGTCCTCCATCTGTAGAAAAACAAGGTAGAGTTGGTACACACAGCACTGATTACATTATCAGTGGTTGTTAGCTATATTCCAGGACAGACAAGTGATAGTATTTTGACCTATGACCAGATCAAAAGTGACCAACCTGAAGTGGGACTGGTGTCTGGCCACGTACTTCCTCAGCCTTCTGTTCCTGATATGGTAGGGGTGTTCCCACGACACTGCCGATCAGCAAATCCACCAAACTGTTAAAATAGAGAGACTCATAAAATCATCATTGTGTAGTAAAACCATGAAAAGTAGTGCACCTAAGCTGAGACCTGGTGTTTGGAGTTTTTTTTCATGTAAACCCAATGTAAGTGTTATGATACACTGAATATATTTCAAAACAGAATGGATGTACTCTGAAACAGCCAAAGTGGTTATTCAATGTGAGTCATTGAGTTTTTAAGAGAGTGGTGTGAAAACACTGGTTGGTGTTTCAGTGCATGTTGTGTTTGGCTGCAGCCTTTTACATGTTTTGGCAGACTGTCTCTCATATAATGAAATGTTTTTAAATTGCAAATGGTTTAAAGCATAAATATTGATTGATTATAAATATTGATTTGATTTTCTGTCAATATTTTAATTAACATTTTAAATAATGTTAATATTTTTTTTCCTAGGGTAGACTTTGGCACTAATTATAGGCTACAGTTGCCAGGCAACTTTGTGAGATTATAAATAATGTTACAATCAAAATGTTCAGGGCCACACTACCGGTCAAAGGTTTTAGAACACCTACTTCTTTATTTTTACTATTTTCCACAGAATAATAATGAAGACATTAAAACTATGAAATATTACATGGAATCATGTAGTTATCAAAAAAGTGTTAAACAAATCAAAATCTAATTTATATTTAATATAATTTATATTTATACTTCAAATAACCACCCTTTGCCTTGATGACAGCTTTGCACACTCTTGGCATTCTTTCAATCTCAACTAGCTTCACCTGGAATGCTTTTCCAACAGTATTGAAGGAGTTCCCACATATGCTAAGCACATTGTTGGCTGCTTTTCCTTCACTCTGCGGTCCGACTCATCCCAAACCATCTCAATTTGGTTGTGGTCAGGGGATTATGGAGGCCAGGTCATCTGATGGAGTGCTGCAAAGCACCATCACACCTCCTCCTCCATGCTTCATTGTCGGAACCACACATGAGGAGATCATCTGTTCGCCTACTCTACATCTCATAAAGACACAGCGGTTGGAACCAAAAATCACAAATTTGGACTCATCAGACCAAACGACAGATTTCCACCGGTCTAATGTCCATTTCTATAGGGCTATCTTCTGTATACCACCCCTACCTTGTCACAACACAACTGATTGGCTCAAATGCATTAAGAAGGAAAGAAATTCCACAAATGAACTTTTAACAAGGCACACCTGTGAATTGAAATTACTTCCAGGTGACTACCTCATGAAGCTGGTTGAGAGAATGCCAAAAGCTGTGCAAAGCTGTCATCAAGGCAAAGGGTGACTACTTTTAAGAATCTCAAATATCAAATATATTTTGATTTGTTTAACACTTTTTTGGTTACTACATGATTCCATGTGTTATTTCATAGTTTTGATACCTTACATACAGATCTTTCTAAATATAAAAATGTCTATCAATGTAAAAATGTTTAAGACCTTTTAATGTTTTGTCGTTTTATAATTTGCAAATAGAATATAAAGCATTTGAAGCTTCAATCATATCTTGAAAAAGTAATTTTATACTTATTAATTATTATCCTGGACAAACGTATTCATTTATAATTTCACAAAACATTTTTTTCTCATGTCCTTTTGTTTGAACATAATACTGTACATTTGACCTTTTAGAATTACCGATGAGTTTATCAACACACCATATAAGAGCAGGGAATATACAAAAAGAGGAGGAACTCCCATTTACAGTATTTGGAAACTCCAGAAGAAGGGATCTAATTCTGCACTAGACAGGATTCAAAACAGCATCATAGTGTTTAGGAGCTTTAGAGAGAGGAAGCAACACCAAAAGAGAAGGGATTTAATTCTGCACTAGACAGGATTCAAAACACTGTAATAATGTTTTCAAGCTTTTCCGGGTTAGTGCTCCCAGTCTTTGGCAAGATGTTGCACAACTCTTGACTATTTGGTGTTACAACACACCATGTCATGTTTCATAACACCTCAGGATGAATATTTCTTAAATCTGGCCCAATACCATCCCAACCATGTGTTTCAATACTCAAGTAAAGTTCAAGGAAAACCTCACCCATTTGATTCATTAGTCCATTGTTGATATAGTCCCAAAATATTTTGCTTGTCAGCAATCAAGTTTTCAAGATATGTAACTTTCAAAATACAGAAATATATATATTGTTGAAAGAGTTTTTGGATGGAGTTTTCCTTTTAAGGTTTTGTCTCGTTTAACTCAGTTGCCACTAGTTTTAGTTTTACAAAGCACCTAATTTTTGAAATGCATGTTTTGTAAGTAGTGTTGCTGAATGCTTGCTGCCACATATTTGTAGCATGTTAGCTAAAAAGACTGGTACTCAGGCTAGACAAGTACCATCCTTCATTTATTTTTACCATAGAAAATACACAATAGATTGTTTAAGAGAACAGGGATGTTGTTTTAGCACTAGTAGCAGATGAAGCCCCCAAATGCTAGATAGCTAGTGCTAACCAACCTTGATCATGACTCCCAATTCCATTACAGTAAAGGCAGAAAACCGCCAAGGACTGAGTTATTGAGAGCAAGTACTAACCCAAACAACATGCGGATTCTCATAAAAGTAGATTGCTACCTAACTTCCAAATCTGGTTAAGTTATCAATATCTTTGTCGGAGGGATCTTCTTAGCTAACCAGTTCCAGTGAAAAATGTATTGATAGTATGCCAGCTAACGTTACATCTAATCGTCAGTTGCAACGTTGGCTATGCAAATTTCCTCTATATGATTTTACACATTAGCCAGAGGCTATGTACTTATCTAGTTAAATCACAGTATCATAGCTAGCTACTCACCACAGGCCAGTCACAGTCATCATGTCGTACGTTTGTTATATGTAATCCATTCTTTGCCATATTGGTGAATGCATTAGAACTTTGCACCAACTTTACGGAAGTCCATTTTCACTCCTATGCCAAGCAAGTGTGTGTGCGTTGCAGACTTGAAAACATGTCCACAACACATGACAGCTGGGGCCGGACCACATCTTGTTGTCTCTGGGCAATTGGACATCATTGGCAAAAGCTGGCATGTCAGTAATCCATACCCCACCCATACATACACGTTGTGACACATTCAGTTACAAATCTCGTTTTGGACAATACTGATTTTATGAACAAAATTATCCTATTTACACTTTGTATTCAATTTGTAAATTTTAATTAATGTTTCTGACTCATATTGATGCCCCACGGGCTGTTTATAACCAGAGAAGTTGGTTCTAGTAGGCAGTTCCCCTTTGAAACTTCTTATGGATCAAATCCCGATGGTGGGATCGATTTGACAACATACGGTGAAATGGCAGAGCGCAAAATTAAAATTAAATTATTAGAAATATTTCACTTTCATACAATCACAAATGCAATACACCAAAATAAAGCTTAACTTCTTGTTAATCCAGCCACCGTGTCAGATTTCCAAAAGGCTTTACGGCGAAAGCAAACCATGCTATTATCTGAGGACAGCACCCCATCATACAAACACATGACAATCATAATTCAACCCACCAGGCGCAACACAAAACTCAGAAATAACAATATAATTAATGCCTTACCTTTGAAGATCTTCTTCTGTTGGCACTCCAATATGTCCCGTAAACATCACAAATGGTCCTTTTGTTTGATTCATTCCGTTGTTATATCCCCAAAATGTCCATTTATTTGGCGCATTTGATTCAGAAAAACACCGGTTCCAACCCGCCCAACATGACTACAAATTATCTAATGAATTACCTGTAATCTTGGTCCAAACATTTCAAACAACTTTCCTAATCTAACTTTAGGTATTTTAAAACGTAAATAATCAATAACATTTAAGATGGGATAAACTGTGTTCAATAGCAGATCAAATCAAAGTGGAGTGATCTTCAGGTTGTGCGCCTCAGGTCTTGCGCCTCAAACAAAAGATTCCACTAGGCTCAACTCCCAGAAAGGCTACTTCTTCATTACGCAAAGGAAAAACATCAACCAATTTCTAAAGATTGTTGACATCTAGTGGAAGCCATAGGAACTGCAATCATATTTATATTAAAACGGGCTTGCCATAAAAACCTAATGGAAAACAGATTGACCTAAAAAAAAAAATCCCCTGGTTGGATTGTGCTCGGGGTTTCGCCTGCCAAAACAATTCTGTTATACTCACAGACATTATTCAAACAGTTTTAGAAACTTCAGAGTGTTTTCTATCCAAATCTACTAATAATATGCATATCCTAGCTTTAGGCCTGAGTAGCATGCAGTTTACTTTGTTGTACCTAGTGTATATGCTCTGCTTTTTGCTGAATGAAAGGTCAAATAAAGAGTGTTTAAAAGTATTTCTCAGAGTTTCACATGTTAATTATTTAACAATACTTCACATGCCTGCAATTACATCTGTTGTTGTTATTTGAGGGGGAGGGGGGTTATGATAAGCCAAGAAAGTTGTACTCAGCTATTATTTGAGACATTTCTAGGTCATATTCTTCAAAACAACAAGTTGAAATAGATGAACTATTACAGCTGCTCAAACAGTTTCTTAACCACAGGAGAACAGTTGATCACCTTGAGGCAATATGTGAACGCTCCACAGGTATGCAGAGCCTATAGGCGTGGCATTTCACATGACATGTGCACACATGGAGATATACAGTGTGGTTTTACCCTCATATATATCAAATGAATGCCTGTCTGTAGATCTCCTGAGGACACGATCAATGCAGGTTAAAAGGCTAAAAAGTTAAATCCATATAGATTGCATATGGCATATCATGAATAAATATCATTTATCTTTACCATATCTTTTTAATGGCTATAGTAACTGTTAAAGACAGTTGAACATGAAACCTTGTGCAATATTTTAAAAGGCCTCCTGGCATTCTGCATTACGTAATGATACACTATCATGTACATTTTTGGTGTGCCTGTTGCTCTGTATTATTATTATTATTGTTATTGTAAATGCCCAGCATTCTGTCTTTTAAGGTAAAGCATTACTTTACAGCTCAGTTTAATTCTTAAATCATAAATAATAAGGTTTTGAAGTATCTGCCTTATAGCTAGGAGATATAAGAAAGCTCAGGAAATATGTAAATATCTATATTTTTTTACTAGATTGACACAATAGACTCTAGGGGGTTTTAAGCTGGTACTTAATTGTTATTACCATGGTAACAATGGATACGTTCTGGTACTTACCTCAAACTCAAATATATTTGCTTATCTCAAAGAAACCAAAATGTAATTACAATGCAATATTAGGTCATGTAATTACGTAGTAACTACCTGGTACACAAAGTTCTGTAAAAGAAAAAGAAGAAAAAGAAGAAGCATTACCAAGAAAAAAAGAAAAAAATCTGACCTACATTGAGGATTCATGAGGTTCTTTTTCATTGAGAGAATTTAACAACATATCACTTTCAAATGGATGCAATAATTCTGTCATCCTGGCCAATTTTGTAAAGCTCTGAAGCTTTGGACTTTTTTACCTTCATACTATCCGTAATGAATGAGCGGGTGTTTTGCAAACATGACCTTTGACCTCTGTCAGGTAACTATGCACCTAGGTAAAGTTTGTGAGATGGGGCATGTAGATACTTTCAAATATCTACAGTTCAAGGGTGGAGCAGGGAAGCTCTCTCACAGAGCTCAAACTGGTTTCAAACAAATATACTTTCAGACCAACACAACAGACTATACGGTGCATTCAAAAAGTATTCAGACCCCTTGACTTTTTCCACATTTTGTTACGTTACATTCTAAGGTGGATTAAATGGTTTTTTCCCCCTCAACAATCTACACACAATACCCCATAATGACAAAGCAAAAACAGTTTTAATAATATATTTGAGCAAATATAAAAATAAACTGAAATATCACATTTACATAAGTGTTCAGACCCTTTACTCAGTACTTTGTTGAAGCACCTTTGGCAGCAATTACAGCCTCAAGTCTTCTTGGGTATGATGCTACAAGCTTGGCACACCTGTATTTGGGGAGTTTCTCCCATTCTTTTATGCAGATCCTCTCAAGGTCTGTCAGGTTGGATGGGGAGTGTTGATGCACGGCTATGTTCAAGTCTCTCCAGAGATGTTCAAGTCCGGGCTCTGGCTGGGCCACTCAAGGACATTCAGAGACTTGTCACAAAGCCACTCCTGCGTTGTCTTGGCTGTGTGCTTAGGGTTGTTGTCCTGTTGGAAGTTGAACCTTCACCTCAGTCTGAGGTCCTGAGCACTCTGGAGCAGGTTTTCATCAAGGATCTCCCTGTACTCTACTTCGTTCTTCATTCTCTCAATCCTGACTAGTCTCCCAGCCCCTGCCGCTGAAAAACATCCCCACAGCATAATGATGCCACCACCATGCTTCACCTTAGGGGTGGTGTCAGGTTTCTTCCAGATGTGACGCTTGGCATTCAAGCCAAAGAGTTCAATCTTGTTTCAGAGAATCTTGTTTCTCATGGTCTGAGAGTCTTTAGGTGACTTTGGCAAACTACAAGCGGGCTGTCATGTGCCGTTTACTGAGGAGTGGCTTCCGTCTGGCCACTCTACCATAAAGGCCTGATTGGTGGAGTGCTGCAGAGATGGTTGTCCTTCTAGAAGGTTCTCCCATCTCCATAAAGGAACTCTGGAGCTCTGTCAGAGTGACCATCGGGGATCTTGGTCACCTCCCTAACCAAGGCCCTTCTCCCCTGATCGCTCAGTTTGGCTAGGTGGTCAGCTCTAGGAAGAGTCTTGGTGGTTCCAAACTTCTTCCATTTAAGAATGATGGAGGCCACTGTGTAGTTGTGGACCTTCAATGCTGCAGAAATGTTTTGCTACCCTTCCCCAGATCTGTGCCTCGACACAATCCTGTCTCGGAGATCTAGGGACAATTCCTTCGACCTCATGGCTTGGTTTTTGCTCTGACATGCACTGTCAACTGTGGGGACTTATATAGATAGGCGTGTGCCTTTCTAAATCATGTCCAATCAATTGAATTTACCACAGGTGGCACAATTAAGTTTTAGAAACATCTCAAGTACGATCAATGGAAACAGGATGCACCATGCTCGATTTCGAGTCTCATAGCAAATGGTCACAATACTTATGTAAATAAGGTATTTTATTTTTTATACATTTGCAAACATTTCCAAAAATTGTGTGTAGATTGATGAGGATTTCTTTTTAAATCCATTTTAGAATAAGGATGTAACGTAACGAACTGTGGAAAAAGTAAATCGGTCTGAATACTTTCCGAAGGAGCTGTAAATCTTGACATGTCAATCTGGTAAATACACCACTCTCTTACCATAGTAGCTAGTAGCTTTATGTCACTTTAGTACTGTTGTTCCTAATCCAGAATATCCTGAGGCAATAATGTGTTTGCCTCCCTCAACAATGTCTACAGAGAATTATACATTTTTATGTAATCAAAACAGAGATGGGCCTATGGAATTTTGTTGTAAAATTTACAGTATGCTCATTTTTTGATAACATCTACTTTTGCTGCCTTGTGTTTTTGTCAATCTGAACCTTTGACCTTGAAGTGCTTGAACATTCTCCTTGACGTCACAACCAATTTAGAAAGACTTTGTCTTGTCTAAACTACACTAAGTCCATGACCATAAAAGACCATTATAAACACATTGTATATTCTATTTGTATGAACATAATGTACATGATGTAATGTCATGATGAGATGTTTCCTGCATTGTGATAGAAGATATGTGGTTAGTGGCAGACAAAACTAGCCTCATCCTTTAACATGCTTCTCTTTGGAACTGCTAATGTTTTTTTTTTTTACATACCAACAATGTTACAACCCTCTTACATCATGCCTCAAATAGACACTAAACAACACCAACAAGAATTGATTTCAAGATACAGGAAACTGCATATTTTCAGCTGTCTAGTAGCCCTACTTTGATGAGCATTAAGAAAAACAAGTTTCTCACACTCAACATTGACTGATTCCTCTTATGTTGTCTGAGACAAAATCAATTTGTCTCTTGCATACGTTTAACTTCAAGTGTATTTTTCATTGGCCTGACTCTCTGTACATTAAGGTTTAGCTCATACTCTGATATAGGAATGGAAGAGGCCAGAAGATGAACAGTTCTGGTGCATGTTCATCTTGCAGCTCTCAGGAAAGATGGCTGCCTCGCTGTCACTGTGGTGAGTGGGAGGAAGACAAAACAACTGCACACCAGTGGGACTTTGAAACCTCACAAACCCTGACTATTGGTCTTTTGCTTGAGTAAGTATTTACCACAAGCTGTGTATGTATGGGTTTCTTCTTGCCCATGTTCAATTATACCAAAGTCTCGAAAGAATGCTGCTAAGATGAATAAACCACATGATGTTTCAACCACTAAAGATAAGCGAGGACAACATAGGCCTTTGGAGGAGACATCACGTCCTAGAAATATAACTATCAGTTACCATAGTCGCCTAAACCTCTTTACCCTTTGTTTATGTATGTAAGTTTGAGAACAGCTGGAGGAGATGTTCCCACTTCAAATGCTTTAATTAAAATATTATTGTTTTAATCCCTTGACTTATTACGTACAGAGTAGCATTTCATTTAAGATTTCAGCTGGTGTTTGTTATTAACTAAGCAAGTATGTAGTAACAATTAATATTTTGCTGTTACTTGCTTTAAAAAATCATCCAAAATGATTTCAAATTGATTATGAAGCTCAACAAGGTCACTTAGTCACTTAAAGAGGATTTGAACATGATGCGCGAAAAATGCTAATATCAGTCCCAAGACTTGAATGGGTTTTGTGCCACAAATGCTAGAACATTAGCATCTGGAAACAGTGCCAGGGACACGAAACCAAAGCATGGATTGCTGTCATAGCTTGTCCATAGACTGCTTACAGGGTAAGGAAACCAATATGTAATTTTGTAATTTGAGTGAACTATCCCTTTAATTACAGGTAGGATATGGTAAGTAATAATATTTCTTTTAATAAGAAACAAGAATCATCATTATGAAATGAACCTTTTACATGGCTATAACATTTCCTCTACCATCTCAGCCACATCATTGTGATGTTTTGCCAAACTTGCCAAGGTTAGTTACCACACTCCCTCCTAGATTAGCCTACTCAAGAATCATAATATAGATTAGAATGCAGATAAAATTGCCAACCCAACTTTTCACAAATGTTTTAGAACTCATAGCTAGAATTGCATCAGTGTCATATGTTGCATATGGCTTCTTGAATTAGCTCTGTTTTATAGAATGAGGAAGCATGTTCGGCATCCCTTTGGTCTTCGTTTCTCTCCATTTGACCAAAAATGAAATCTCTGAGATTCTGGAGTGAGGCAATAGTGGCTTAAACAGACAGCATAAATATCTGATTAAAAAGGCACTATTGTATTGTATGTAAGTATCTTATAATGGGATGTCTGGGTTGGCCATGTGTTATTTCATGTATTAATTATATTGTATTTAATGTATACAAATATGTCAATATTTTCCTGTTATTAGGCTATTTGCTTATCCGAATAGATTGATTTTAGTATTTTACTTTACAAATACCAATAAGCACTACTTTGCAACAAGCATTTACTTTACAATAAGCATTTACTTTGCAACAAGCATTTACTTTACAATAAGCATTTACTTTGCAACAAGCATTTACTTTACAATAAGCATTATTGTACTTTTTTTCTATTATCATTATGTCACAATGTGTCATAATGCATGTTGTTCAACTAAACATGTTATAGGGCTTTCATTACTAATAAAGTTAACACATTTCAAAATGACAACTGAGTTAGACCAACGTGATCTAAAAGCCACAGTTGTTGCTGCAGTTGTCACTCACACATGTGAAGATTTGGAGATTTATCTAGAGGATGTGGTGTCCAAGAGCTGATTTAGAGAGAAAACATTGCTGTTTTCATGCCTGTTCCACGTCAACAACAAACATCAGAGAAGAAATAGAATATTGCGAAGAGCAAAGCTTCTGAATCAGCATTAGGTGCTATCTGAAAGTCAGACACACTCACTCACTCACTCACTCACACTCACTCACTCACTCACACACTCACTCACTCACTCACTCACTCACTCACTCACTCACACACACACAATGTTACTTCATTTCAAGTATATATTGTAGCTTACGAAACAGTGATTTCAAGCAAGTAAGGTTCACTACAGATGGGGGCTACACAATGAGAATATCACCTTTGTTAACATTTTGCCTGGCACCTTAATAGGTTAGGCTACTCAAGTTCAACCAGTGGAGGCTGCTGAGGAGAGGACGGCTAATAATAATGGCTGGAATAGAGTCAATGGAATGGTATCAAACGTGGATTCCATGTGGTCAAATCCATTCAAATGTATTTATAGAGCCCTTCTTACATCAGCTGATATCTCAAGGTGCTGTACAGAAACCCAGCCTAAAACCCCAAACAGCTAGCAATGTAGGGGTAGAAGCACGGTGGCCAGGAAAAACTCCCTAGAAAGGCCGAACCGTAGAGAGGAACCAGGCTATGAGGGGTGGCCAGTCCTCTTCTGGCTGTGCCGGGTGGAGATTATAGAACATGGCCAAGATGTTCAAATGTTCATAAATGACCAGCAGGGTCAAATAATAATAATCACAGTAGTTGTCGAGGGTGCAACAGGTCAGCACATCAGGAGTAAATGTCAGTTGGCTTTTCATAGCCGATCATTGAGAGTATCTCTACCGCTCCTGCTGTCTCTAGAGAGTTGAAAACAGCAGGTCTGGGACAGGTAGCACGTCCGGTAAATGATACCATTCAATTGACTCCATTCCAGGAATTACTATGAGCCTTCCTCCCCTCAGCAGCTTCCACTGAGTTGAATAGATGAAATAGCATAAACACAGGTGAAAGTTCACACCTCATTTAGTGGTTCAAGCTGCCTACTGGACAGGCTATTGTCCTTTAAAGGGATGATTTAAATATTTGTGTCCCTATCTCTTGATTGACTGAGGGTGCAAGGGGATAATGTCAACAACTCATGTAAAAGTACCAGTAAATAACCAGGATTAAGTCAATAAAGTAAATAATAAATAATTAAATAATACATAGATAAATCACACAGAGCCGTGCGCATTACTATAGCGCATAAACCATTGCTGCCGTTGGAGCTCTTGCGCAAGAGTTTTACGCACGCCTTTAGGTGGATATTTCTGGAAAGGTAATTCTTCACAACATATTTTTGGCAGCGCTTACTATTAACGATTACTATAAACACAGAGTCCAATTAACTTACAACGTTTGACATTGCTTGCCATTGTGGTGCTTTTCTATTTCCAAAGTCTAGCGTGCGCAACCATCAACGATTATAACGTTCATTATTGAGTCCCCCAAAATACAAAATTAATGTAATCACTCGCACTTTCACACAAAAGCGCACGGAAAATGTTTTAAAATCCCAGGTCGATAGCTGAACATGACGAAGTCAACAAAGTCAGGTCTGACGATGTTCGTCCACAATTATTAGTGGTAGGATTACGCGTAAAAGTAAAAACAAGTATCTAACAACAAGCCACCCATCGCCTGATTTATAGATCAAATGCTCATGCGCAGTCCGTGCTCGTGTCTAGCCTCGTGAACGAGCTCAAATTCTTCGAGGTCTACATAATGGTCAGGTGACCTTGTATTTTGACAGTTCCACTTTAGAGGGAGAATAGAGCAAGAATAAAATAGTTGTCATAGTTCAAATCCATATCACCGTTTATTTTCGAATCTGAATCAATTGTATATTGTGTGTAATTTACTATCTAAATTGAATATCCAAATATATTTCCTGTAATGACGATAAAACGAAACCCACAACATCATGTACGATCCTCACTGTTTTGATAATGGTATGGCCCTCTGGTAGAATTCCGAGAATTAAGCTCTTGAGTTTCTTAGAACGGCATTCTCAGAACTGGTGATGCACGAAGTTTCCAGGAAAGTTTTACAAGGTGATTTTTTCCCCCATTATTTGACAGTATTATACCAGAAGTTACTTGTAGTGGTAGACATGCGTTGTGGCTCATTGGCTTTATTGATCAAATTTAAATACTTAAAAATACTTGTGTTTTCTTTCGTTTTGTGAACAGTGGGGTTTCTTAGACTGCAGTTACTAGACTTTTTGCTGATGTTTATGCTTGATGCATGGTCAGGTAGTTTAGTATCTCCTCTGCTTAAGCAGCATGTATGTGAGAAATGTACTCGGAAGTTCGTCTTTCATTGCGAAACTATATATATTTTCATTGCCTATGCTCTCACTTTTTGATCATGTTGGTTTATCGAATATATAGATATTATCGCGAGATAATATATTAGTCTTAATGTGCAGTTGGTTTGTAGCCTATCCTACTGTACAGAAAGATTACATTTGGGTTATATAGTTAATCAAAGTAATCTTTCCGGCTAGTATGAATTTAATATTCTCAAAAAGTATTTATCTGTAATAGTCGTTAAATATCAGTAAACGAATAGCAAGAAAAGTAGCGCAACAGGGCGAGCCAGTCTGGTTAGATCACTGCGTACTACTTTCCAGCTTTGCGCACTGTTTTCCTCTCTTGTGGTGCTTTCATTTCGCTGGTAGATTTCGACTGCTAAACTGTCGAAAACGTTAACGATCGGTAGTGAGTCAAAAACAAGTCTAACAAAATGTTGACGCAGATGTACATTCTTGATCTGTTTTCATGGAATGTTATTATCGATAACTGCCTATTAATTTTGTACTAAACTTATAGGGAGCTTCAGTGCAATGTGTAGGCCTATGTGCACATGCATTTGAAACTCCTAAAATCCTACACCCTATTTTACGCATAGGTCTACTTTGCCATATTCACATTTTTTTGGAGTACTCTTTTCAAGGTAAAAATAAATTGGGTCTAACCAGTGTGAAATGTCATGGGTTAAACAAGGTGGCTTTCCACTTCTAGACCTATCGAAAAGCAGGAAGCCTATTTAGAAGCAACCTAATCCGTGCGCACCCAAGACGGAATGTACTCAATGCGAGACACGTTCCAAGCGCGAAACTCGGGCTCCTCTTGAGGTGCCGTCTGTATTCGTGGGCTTGGATATATGCCAAAAACAAATCGGTCATAACTGAATATGATTGGTTACATACACGTGTTTAGCAGATGTTATTACGGGCTATTAACGGATGAAATTGGTTTTAAACGTGTGCTTTTCTCAAACTGTTTCTAAGTAATGTAGCCTATAGTAAAACATTTGTAGTAGAGTAAAACTCACAATTTCTTAAAGTACAAATGTTTTATTTTTAAGCTTATTGTTTTTGGTAGGTCTAACAGCAATATGTAACCTTCAATGTGCACAAACAAATAGCCTAACTTGTTCACTGTAGCCTGTACACGTCTACTTTCCCACTGGCCACAACAATCATGGCTTGTCACTATGTTATGAACACCAGTTCAATGCCTCTAAGATGCAGTCTATACCCTATAGTAGTTGACATGGTTAGTAATATCAGTCTGTAGCCTCACTCGCAGAAACGTGGTCCACTTTCCCCAAATTATTTTTTTACTTTGTTGGACTTTGAAATGGCGCCACCTATTGAGGAAATATTTCTGACTTGCCAACTTCAATGGGAATAGAATGATAGTGCCATGTCCTCATATATAGAATATTACATATTTAAATCAAATCAAAAGGAACAACTTTGCTTACTTTATGTTAAAATCATCCTGCAACTCTCACAATCTGTGTTTAGCAGATTGTCTATAATTTACAAGGTATTTCCCATGTTTCCTCAGATTCTGACACCATGGCCTCATTGGCAGATGGCTGCATTCAATTCACCCGCCATGCCGGTGATGTTCTGCTCAACTTCAACCGCCTCCGCAGCAGAAATATCCTGACGGACGTCACTATCCAGATTGACGGTCAGCACTTCTGCGCTCACAAGACGGTCCTCGTGGCTTGCAGGTACGTTCAAGACCAACTACCATTTTTTAGGCCAATCATCCTTCTTGTGCTATAGGATTGTCATTGTGAGAGAAGGGGCATAATCATAACATTTTGTTTTATTTTGATAGTGGACTTTTTTACTCCATATTCACGGACCCCCTGAAGAGTAACCTGAGTGCCATCAGCTTGGACCCTGAAGTTGACCCTGATGGTTTTGCCATCCTGCTGGACTTCATGTACACCTCCACCCTGACCCTGAAGGACAGCCTCGTTCTGGTTACCATGAACACAGCCTCTTACCTCCAGATGGAACATGTGGTGGACACCTGTCGCAGGTTCATCAAGTCCAGGTACGGAAAAAATGCATAATTGCTCATCTATTTATTCTTGGTCTGTAGCCTACTAGTACATGGAACCTTTCCTGGTTAGTTCTGGAAATATTTCCAGGCCCTATTTTTCTTATTCCCATCTGAATAGTATCAGTTTGGAACTAAATGGTTGCTGTTCCTTACTTCCTTCCCTTTTAGAGAGCAGTCTGTGAGTCTGCAGAGAGAGGAGGTACTGGCCAGCCCGATGCATCTCTCTCAGGACCTCCCTGCTTTCAGGGTTCTGGATAGGGTGGCGACCAGCCCCAGTCACACATCCATATCTCCCCTCAGAGACTGGAGGAGCTACTGCCCCAGTGTATTCAGTGGTATCAATGCTTCAGGTAGCTCCCACCACGTCCACGGAAAACACATCCCCATCAGAAAAATGTCAGATGCCTGCAATGTCAGTGACATTCCCAAAGGGGGCGCCATCTTTCAGAAACTCTGCTCTACCTTGAATCGCACAGAGACCACCATCATACACCACCCTTTGTCATCCGACTCCTCATCCTCCTCAGTTACGACCATCGGCCCTCTCCCTTGCTCCAGCCGTCAGACGGAGCCACTTGGGAGCATCCAGGGGCCTGAACACAGAGGGGCCTCCCCCATGGAGGAGGACAGGAACCAGCACCCACAGCCCAGCTCCCTCAGCCTGTCCCCAGGCTGCACCAAAGGGGTGATCTGCAGTCCTCAGAGCCCTCTTCGTTCTGACTGCCAACCCAACTCCCCCACTGAGTCCAGTGGCTGCAGCAGGAACGCAGTCCCGTCCCTGACCCAGCCATCCGGCTGCTCCCAGGAGCCCAAGGCCCGGAACTGGAAGAAGTACAAGTTTATCGTTATGAACCAGACCTCTGGGGAGAAGGAGGATGAGTCCCAGGTAGGGAGTGTTGAGGCTGGGGACTGCTGTCCTCCGCAGGGCCTCTACAGGACCAGTGGATCAGAGGGATCCGTTGAAGAACTCCAGACTGGAGAGATGGTCAACGAGCATTGGGAAGAGGTCCTTGTGCCACAGGCCAGCCATCGCAGCATTAGGCAGCAGAGATGCTCCTCCTGTGGTACGGACGCCCCTCAGCACCTGGAGGTGTGTTCCCACTCCCCTGGGTCCTACATGGGGGAGGACACCAATGAGCTGCACTCTGAGTACTCCGACTCAAGTGGTGGTGAGTAGTGTGTTTCAATGATAGGGGCCATTTCAATAAATGTTGACACAGTATAGTTCCATTCATGCTGTTACACTTTTCATTGACTAAATCTCAATGTTTCCGTTGCAGAGAATGGTTCCTACTTCTGCAACGAGTGCGATGCAAAGTTTGCGGAAGCGGACTCCCTGAAAGGACACATGCTCCAGGTCCATGCTGATAAGCCATACAAGTGTGACCGATGCCAGGCTGCATTCCGTTACAAAGGGAACCTTGCCAGCCACAAGACTGTCCACACTGGTAAGACTTCTGTTACATCTTAACTCATATCTGTCCTGTCAAACTAATAAGGTCATTATGTTGTCTTCAGAAGTGGGATCTAATAGTATGACTAAGAACAGTGTATTTACAGGGTTCTGGATGGCATCAGTGTCATGGTTTCTTTATGCCTCTTGTATTCCAGGGGAGAAACCATACCGTTGTAACATCTGCGGCGCTCAGTTCAACCGGCCGGCCAACCTCAAGACCCACACCCGCATCCACTCGGGAGAGAAGCCGTACAAGTGTGAAACGTGTGGCTCTTGCTTCGTACAGGTGAGGAAACCGCTATGAGCTGTCATTCACTCATGAAGGACAAATATCATTCATATATAATTATGTATTTCGTTCCTAGGTAGCTCACCTCCGAGCCCATGTGCTGATCCACACAGGGGAGAAGCCTTATCCCTGTGAGATCTGTGGGACGCACTTCCGCCATCTTCAGACCCTCAAGAGCCACTTACGGATCCACACAGGAGAAAAGCCATACCACGTAAGCGCCTTGTCTTTCCCGTCACATGGCCCAGTGTGTATCTGGTTAATTTGGACTGCTTCCTCTAATCCCATTCCTGGCTTCCTGTGGCTGCCTATCAATAGCCTAAACTGAGGACCCAGGGCCTCCGCTTAAATGCATAGTGGCTATAGCCTTTGTCCTCCTGCTAATCCTGCGTTTAATGTATGAATGAACCCATTGAGAGGCAGTTTGATTCAATTAGTGACTCATTGCGTTCATTCTTTTTCTTCCTCAGTGCGAGAAATGTGACCTTCACTTTCGCCACAAGAGCCAGTTGAGGCTGCATCTCCGTCAGAAGCACGGCGCAGTCACCAACACTAAGGCTCAGTACCGCCAGGCGAACAAGGACATGCTCATTGGCTTGGCCAAGGCCTGCTAAATGGACACTGGGACGATGGAGTGTGATTTGCTGGCAATTTTTACGTTGTTTTAGGAACACGTTGTCATAGTACCACGCTGTCAGTGATTGTTGTGTTTGTTGGCACTGGCAGACAGGTTTCCTCCAAATGTGAATATTTCATATCGTTTATAGCCCTTTTACTCTATGTTTGTATATAAATCTAATATGTACGGTGTATAAATGTGTTTTAAGATCTTGTGAAATGTCCTGTATTGGAATATACATTTTGAAAATTAGAATTTTGTAATATGAATTCTTATCGGGTAATAATGTTTTCAGTTAAGTACAACTTTTTTCCTGAATGTTTTCAGTTGAACGACAGTCGTCTTCTAGAAAACTGTACGACACACTTTCATTCATATTGAGAAACATTGTTACAGTGGTACAGTTCTGTTATAGATAGTATATGGGGGCATGTTCAGCTGGACAATAGATAATATATTACCCAGTTCTTTGTAGTTTCTTATCTTAATATTGTGAATATATAATGTACTACCTACCCAGATTTCCCTCTGCTGGCAGAGTATATGTCTGCATTACTAAGGTACAGACGTTTTTTATGTCTTTCTACCTAGTGAAAGATTGTCATTGAATCTGTCGTTTGGTCAAAATAATATATTATCCGACACGGATACATAGACATGCAATACGCAATGTATTCAAGGTGCTTTACACTGAGTTGTCAGAGTTTCTGTTCATTAGCACAATGTCCCACGTCAGCACTTTGTACTGTATTCGTTTTGTCTGCTTTTTGTCTCAAGCCCACAAGCTGTAAGTACACCAGGTCTCAAGCTACAAGTCCTCAGGAATGTTATCAACATTTGTCTTTGTAAACTGCAGAGCTTTATGTGAAATATAATTAAAGGAATGTATTATGAAAACATACATTTGTCAATGGGAAAATGCACATAACAACACTAATTATAAATTACTATCACTAATTACTATTACTATCCCGTAATCACATCATGGTATTATAGTCAGTGTAGGTTTGCATCTACCATAGAATGACACACTCAAAGGCATCAGATGACAATACAATACCATCAACTTCCCCAGAGGATTAACCACAGTATGAGACAGAATGACACACACTGAGTGTACACAACATTCAGGACACCTGCTCTTTCCATAACATAACTGACCAGGAGAATCCAGGTGACAGCTGTGATCCCTTATTGATGTCACTTGTTAAATCCACTTCAATCAGTGTAGATGAAGGGGAGGAGACCGGTTAAAGAAGGATGTTTAACCCTTGAGAAAGTTGTGTACATGTGCCATTCAGAGAGGGAATAGGCAAGACAAAAATTGAAGTGACTTTGGATTGTGTCAAGAACTGCAACGCTCCTGGGTTTTTCATGCTCAACAGTTTCCTGTGTGTATCAAGAATGGTCCACCACCTAAAGAACGTTCAGCCAACTTGACACAGCTGTGAGAATCATTGGAGCCAACATGGGCCAGCATCCCTGTGGTGGTGGTGGAAAAAGCAAAAAATAATGACACGTTTATGAAGAACACTCAGAGTCAATGGACATTTTCCTTGAACACAAATAACAGAAGTGGTGGTATGCTAGAGAGTCAAGGAATCACAATATGTAATTCAATTAACTAATTCACTGAATAGTATGTGAATGTGACACTTTAAAAGTGGAAATTTACATGAAAACTAAAATAACTAATAAGGTAAGAATGGCGAAGACGTGGCATTTCTCAACACTAGCCAATCAATAGTAGTCAGTCTGCCCTCTGCTGGCTTATGGGTTGACTGACATGGGAGTGATTCCTATCTGTACAGACCAGTATCTACAATGTAGAGTTCCATGGGTAGGTACAGTGTAACTGCCCACTGCCACATAATACTTACTCTGCTGGCGGTTTATATATTTAATTGCATAATGAAATTCTCATCAAATTAAACCATAACACACAAGCAAGCTTGGCTGAAATAATACGGAATGTAAACGATGTTGAATAATTTCTGTGACATGAGTTTGGTCTGTATGGCAGTTTTTCACTGACAGCACAATAACCGTTTAAGGCTTGTGGCAGAAACAAAATAAATAGGTTGTAAATATAGTTACAGATATCAAAATCTCAGTGAGGAAGAATTATATTGTTCCAGGAACTTTGTCAAACCTTTTTTTGTACCAGGGACTTAAAAGCTATGGTCTCTTTTGTGTCAGGGATCAGCAAGCTATGGTCTCTTTTGTGTCAGGGATCAGCAAGCTATGGTCTCTTTTGTGTCAGGGATCAGCAAGCTATGGTCTCTTTTGTGTCAGGGATCAGCAAGCTATGGTCTCTTTTGTGTCAGGGATCAGCAAGCTATGGTCTCTTTTGTGTCAGGGATCAGCAAGCTATGGTCTCTTTTGTGTCAGGGATCAGCAAGCTATGGTCTCTTTTGTGTCAGGGATCAGCAAGCTATGGTCTCTTTTGTGTCAGGGATCAGCAAGCTATGGTCTCTTTTGTGTCAGGGATCAGCAAGCTATGGTCTCTTTTGTGTCAGGGATCAGCAAGCTATGGTCTCTTTTGTGTCAGGGATCAGCAAGCTATGGTCTCTTTTGTGTCAGGGATCAGCAAGCTATGGTCTCTTTTGTGTCAGGGATCAGCAAGCTATGGTCTTTTCTCCTCGGGAACCACTTACATTAAAGAGAACTGTAGAACTGACCAAATTAGAGTCTCAGGGACCGCCAGCAAACAGTTGAGAGACACTGATATAGCCTTGAGATAGTAGGATCTTCCGTGTGTGAGTGTGGAATTATCAGTTTGAGTGGGTCCGTCAGTAAGTACTCACCTGTCAAAGAAAAATGAAGTACAAACAGACAGACACGAGAGGGAGGTATATTTGGTTGGTCTGTCATTAACTTTTTCTCCCACTTTACATGGTAACATACTCAGATTCAACAAAACTGGTACTTTTTTCCTTTGTTGTGTAATCAATGATTAAACAAATAACACGCAACAGAAACTTCAGTCGAGAGCTGATCTTTGTGCACTTTTGTAGTGACGCATAAAGCCAGAGCCAAGTGATCATGGAGAACTAGCTATCTATTGGACTAGACATTTTCAGTCACCCTACATAGGATCACAAAAACACTCAGTATTTCAGCATTCTGGAGAACACAAAATAATATTTAATGTGCAGAACACAAAATAATATTTAATGTGCTGAACACAAAATAATATTTAATGTGCAGAACACCAAATAATCTTTCATGTGCAGAACACCAAATAATCTTTCATGTGCAGAACACCAAATAATCTTTCATGTGCAGAACACCAAATAATCTTTCATGTGCAGAACACAAAATAATATTTAATGTGCAGAACACCAAATAATCTTTCATGTGCAGAACACCAAATAATCTTTCATGTGCAGAACACAAAATAATCTTTCATGTGCAGAACACAAAATAATATTTAATGTGCTGAACACCAAATAATATTTAATGTGCAGTGATGCACACTCACAGATAAACAGGGTTTAAATTTAGGACTAAGCCCAGTTTAAATTTCAAACTGGTCCAACACCGTATGTGCTGTAACCAATATCATTGTCATGCCAGTTTAATCCACAAATTTATACTATTGCAATCAAGGTTGCTTGTTTCTCTATGACCTTAGTTTATATTTCTTTCAACATGAGACAGGTGTTTTCTATGTTTTATTAGTATACAGGGGAAGCCCATAAGACAACAGTGTTTATCTAAATTGATTAGCAGAGATGCTCTCTCTTCCCCCCTCTGTCCGTCCTTTTCTTCATGATCCTTCTCCATCTAGTCCAGAGAAGTGGTTGGTCTGTGAAAAAAACATGTGCTTGTCTAGGTTTCCGCTGACAATGATGTACAGAGATTTTATCACAGAAAATGTAATTTTGTAAACATACTGTACTGTATATACCTCTGATTGACAACAAAAACAAGCACCTCGCAGAGCAGAGAAATTCTAATAGTCTTGTCCCTATACAAAGGCCCCCGACTAAAATGACAGACCTGTCAGTCGGTGTACTACTATCATAGTGAACCCCCTCAGAGGGTTCATGTAAGGTTTTTCAGCAGAGCATCTTACTACCTATCTCATTCACTTTTTTTTTACTAGTGTAAAAAGTAATGAATGGAAATAAACTAAGTATATTGTTGCTGAAGCTAAAAGTAGCTGTGAATGGTAGTTGTTGGCAGTGTGCGGAATTTCAAATCTCCTTGTCCAGGATGGTTTTGACATTGGCAAACACCTGTAACAGAGAAGGAGGGAAAGAGATGCATTAGAGAAAACCAAATTCATGTTTGTGTTTTTGTACATGTGCAATCGCCTGGGGACAAGTGTGTGGTTGCCCTCAGGAGGGTGCAAGGGAACAGAGAGACAATTTATAGGGAAAGAAACATCTCAGATTGAGGGAATTCTTACTGAATTATAAGATCATGGTGAATGAGTGTATACTACTTAGTGTGTACTACGGAGTGTGTACTACGGAGTGTGTTCCAAATGCACATCATGTGGGACTGCAATGGCGCAGTGCTGTATACTTGTCACGCCCTGACCTTAGAGAGCCTTGTTTATTCTCTATTTGGTTAGGTCAGGGTGTGACTTGGGTGGGCAAATATATGTTTCTATTTCTTTGTTGGCCTAGTATGGTTCCCAATCAGAGGCAGCTGTTTATCGTGGTCTCTGATTGGGGATCGTACTTTTTTCGTACTTTTTTCCACCTTTAGTTGTGGGATCTTGTTTGTGTGTAGTTGCTTTCTGCACTGCATGCAGCTTTACGTTTAGTTGTTTTTTTCGGTGTCATTTGAAATAAAAGTCAAATGTACGCCTACCACGCTGCACCTTGGTCCAATCCATCTCTAAACGATCGTGACAATACTCCTGTTGCTTACCTTGTCCACACTGTACGAGGCATCCACAGTGCGCACCTTGCCCTGTTTCTCATACAGTGAGATGACGGGCCGTGTTGACTGCAGGTAGGTCTGGATCCTTCAGGGGAGGAAACGAAGGCTCAGAAACAGGGCTGACAAGCGCCCAGGACTTAGAGGAGACCCAAGTACATACAGCCAAGCTAAAACATGCTCCAGGGTGTATTATTTTTAAGGGTGAGTCAAGGTGGAACTGAAAATCGCAATCTCAAAAGCAACGCCTGTCAATGTTTTTTCACTATTATTAAAAGGTGCATTATGTAGTTGTGTACAACCTGACTGATTGCCGATAGAAATGTGAGTTATAGATCTGTCACTCATTACAAGCAAGTCTGATTCACAATAGATCTGTTCTATATGAAATATTTCTATGCTTTCGCCTCGTTTAGTTTTTGCTTGATATTACTTTCGGTTTTGTACATCACCTTAAAACTGCTGAAAATATGATATTTTTGGTGACTGAAACTATATTTCACAGAGGTTTAGATAGCATGATGATTCTCTACGCTATACATTGCTTGTTGTGTCGCATTAGCTGAAATTAGAATTTTAGAAACCGGGAAATGGCAGAGCTATTTCAACATATGACGCTTTATAAGAACACTTTTTTTTTAAAGAGCAAGAGCCGTGTCTCCTTTTGAGAGGTCCAGTTCATGTTAAAAAGGTCAAAGGTCAGTGATCATGGAAAGCTTTAGCGTTTGGATGCTACCTTTTCTCCAGGCTCGCTCTGTTGTCATCGGTGGGCCCGCTGCTCTTTCCCTCTTTCTACACATCTGTCGATACAGACCTGTAGACAAACAAAAGCAGAGCTCTCAGGATAAAGATTACACTGTCAGCCAAGCAATAAAGACATTCACACTCAGAGGCAACTTTCAGAAATAAAAGTCGTACTCCAAATGTGTCATATCTGATATGTTGCCCCTCCTTGTTCGCCCCTCCCTTTCCTCTTGGAGATCCTTGCCCCCAGTGCCCTACTATTACCTCATTGCTACAGTCGAAGAAAAGCACAAATTTGACGTCAGCCTCCCCATCCATGATGGTGGTCCACCCATGGAGGTTTTCTTCGTTTCGGGGGAAGCCGTCGATGAGGAAGTGGATCTTCTTCTCGTCTAACTTCCTGGTCTCTTCCATGGCCTGAGGACAAAGGAAATTGAAAGTTAAAGGGATATTCTTCTCCAAATCGAAGTCAGACATTTTTATGTCTAAAAAGTATTTATTACACACCACCTGTAGACCTCACTGGGTGAACTATCCCTTTAAGGGTGACGCAAGGATTAATTCAGCCTATGGAGCAATGACAGAGACTATTTCAGTACTCAGACCAAAATGATTGTATAGTGCTACTCCATATTATCTAAGCTAATAGTAATGCTAACTGCCAGCTTACTGAACGTCAACAGTTAACACAAACCCTGTAGTCATAGGAACCTGGAGTTGATGCATACCTTCTTGAGTAATTTAATGGTGATCTCGAAGGGGACTATCTTGCCATCCTTAATGTGGTTATCGATGAGCTGTCCGAACTCGGAGCCGTTCAGCCTTCAGCAGGTCTCCGGCAGACAGATGAGTGTAACCGTAGCTCTGGGAAAAACACAAAGGGTTAATGCCAGCCTTAACCAAAACAACACAGTGCACTCCTCTAATAATTATATTTACTGATTCAACCGCTTGTGGAGAACAATGGGACAAAAACATGTGTGTACTTGTATTGTAATAGGAATGTCCAGGTGAACACAAAGGAGAGCACTTGTTGGTAAAGTCAATCAAAAATCTATCCGGTTTAGTACACGTTGCAACAGGGGGACACTGTTCAACCAACACAGAAGCAGAGAAAATGTCTAAAAGGCCTCTTCTGAGCAGGCCCTTACATCCTAATCAGACAGCACCAAACGTTCTGTAAACACCTGCCTCTTGGAGACAGGCCCTTACATCCTAATCAGACAGCACCAAATGTTCTGTAAACAACAGCCTCCTGGAGACAGGCCCTTACATCCTAATCAGACAGAACCAAACGTTCTGTAAACACCTGCCTCTTGGAGACAGGCCCTTACATCCTAATCAGACAGCACCAAACGTTCTGTAAACAACTGCCTCCTGAAGACAGGCCCTTACATCCTAATCAGACAGCACCAAACGTTCTGTAAACAACAGCCTCCTGGAGACAGGCCCTTACATCCTAATCAGACAGCACCAAACGTTCTGTAAACAACAGCCTCCTGGAGACGGGCATTAACACTACCAGTCAAAAGTTTTAGAACAACTACTCATTCAAGGGTTTTTCTTTATTTTTACAAATGTCTACATTGTAGAAAAATAGTGAAGACATCTAAACTATGAAATAACACATGGAATCATGTAGTAACCAAAAAAGTGTTAAATATATCAAAATATATTTTATATTTGAGATTCTTCAAATAGTCATCCTTAAATGAGAGAAACCCTTGAATGAGTAATGTTAGGTGTTGTACATTTTTGATTGCTAGTGTATATGCTAATCAGACAGCATCAAATGTTAACCAAATGTTCTGTAAACACCAGCCCCAGTGAGTGGCTTGTAGGAAGTCAAAACTAAAGGCAGTGCTGTCAGCTGCTACATAATCACAGTGTTCACAGAATGTCATCAACACAATACAACAGGGAATAATCAGTGTGTTCTCTGTCCTTATACATTCCATTTGGCGTCAACCACTATCAACAGATATGAGAATAATCCATAACATTCAGCATCAAGTCTGGTGACCATCAACACACACCTTCAGTGTCACAAACACTAGAAATCATGTGTATTACAGAAATAACAAATATATTCCAATTCTGTTGATCATTCTAATCTAAATAGGAACTTTTGTAACCTTAAATCTCCCCATAGAGTCTTTCCTAATAATTTAGCTAGCCTAATTTGTTAAGGAATCAATTGGGTTATGAGAATGAAATTGTCCGGGAGTAATGTAGATCCTTTAAAAGGAGTGCAATAGTAACAATGTCCTAAGCAGAGAATAAATATAAAGGAGTCACATGGTATATGCCTAAATGGTTATTGTTCAACAGTGAGTCGCTGTGCTCCATTGACTCTGAAAGCAGGGGAGGGGTTTAGGGAGAGAGGAGACAGCATCACTAATGCCCTTTAACTATTATTGTGCTGAATGAATGGACACTACACGCGGGTTCGTGTTATTTCATGCTGGGACAGGATGCTTGCTCAAACTCATTTGGCCACAGCCCTAAATTATGAATATAGGGCAGGGATTGACATTAAGAGCTTAAAGACACGTTAGGAATATTTTTAGGTTGCCCAAAGATTATGATCACATGCCCGAGAAATTTAAGAAGCTATTTTCACCTACACAGGGGAGGAACCAGAAAGATCAGACTAATGGATGTATTTGCATTTTGGCTGTTATCAGGAGAGAGAAATGAATTGCCAGCTCAATGGTACAACCACAGAGAAGGCTCAACTTGCACAACTGCCCAGGTCACTTGCCCGGGGCAATAGCACAACCCTTAATGCCAATCCCTGATATGTCAAAACACACATCAAAGTAGTTGACAAATGTATGAAACAACTTGTCACAGAAGAAAGCCAAAAGAGGCCTGCTGAATATCAGTAGTAGACACGAAATATTTGCTTGAGTTTATCTATTGATGCAAAACACCACCCAGACAGACAGACAGACATCTGCCTTGATTTCTCATGCCTCCCTGTTCAAGGGCCCCGTTGGTTGGAGGGGTAGAGCAGGTGATTAAAAAAAGACCGTAACATAAAGTGAATTGCACGGCAGCTGAACATGATAAGATGTACACTACACATCCGCATGACGCCAATAGCGGTGCATAGGCTACTCTGTATGTAGTTAGAAGCAGACCACCGTAAACACAGTCCATCCTTGTCTCAACAGAGGCACCGAGTGTTCAATGTAAGACATGAAAACACTAGCTACTGATTAGAATAGAAGTCATTGCTGTTTTACATAACAAGCTAGCTAGCCTCTGTCTCTCGTTGGTGAACTAACTATAGCCCACTTTGAATTCTTGAGGGGTAAACTACAAAACAGAATCAATGAGTTAGCCAGCTAAATAACTTATTATTTTTAAGAAAGATAAACTAGAAATTAACATGTTCTAATTGACACAAAACCCCCAAACAATAGATTGTGATTATTTCTGGTTGTTTATCGAAGTTATAGTACCTGGGAAACTGATTAAAAGCAGCTACTATACCCCTCTTTCATGTATTCAGGGATAACTTTTATCCATAGCTAGTTAGCTAGTCGAAAGTGTAATGATGGAAAAATATATATAATGATTATTCATTGCTCACATAGCTAGTTAGCTAGTGTGGTCCTGGCATAGTTATACTGGTAACTACTCCTTCTTCTATACGTGGCTATGCTAACTAGCTAGCATAATGAGTAAGGTACATTTAGAGGACAAGAACCGGAAGTCGATACATTCAGCTGGTCTCCACTGGACAGAAATTTCCACAACCCCCTCAAATGTATTAGTGGTTTATTTCCTAACACAACTCAATGCCCTGTCAAATGATCATGGTCCGTCTCATACCTCAACGATTCTGACGCACTGGGTTCCTTTGCCCGAGCCAGGTCCGCCTAACACGAACACAACCTGCGCCTTCTTCATGTCGATCAAAGCGACGGTCGCAGCCCTGTACACAACGCTCGGCACCTTCGCAGATAAGCTACTCAATAAACGGAAACTCATAAACCGAAAACAATAGCCGATCAATAGTCGGCAGAACAGGTTGAATTACCTGTTTATGAACGTCAGTGGGAAGTCTGCAGAAGCCAACACCACTTCCAACTGTTGACGTTGCCAACCAATGGCAGCACAGGAGTGTCCATGGGGTGTTAACCACATACTTGTTTTTTCAACGCAGGGGTCTGGTGTACGCCTCTTCCTCACTGGTTGTCGCTGTCTATCCTCCCAGCATCAGCACCTAGCCTAACTGAACAGCGACCGTCCTCGAAGAAATGATGCTGTACCAAGCGAGGGAGTTGGACGGATAATGGTTAATCGGTCGACGGAGAAAGACATGGATGATTCGTGTCACCAAAACATTTAAGGGATAAATGAGCGGCTGGGTATCACAGGAAGTCCCGGGCACGTTTGTGCAGTTCTGGCTTCTTTCTCTCACCATTCATAATGCACCATTCATGATGCGAGCTTCCCTCATCCTTGATCTCAAGAATGGCAAGAAGAAAACATTGAAATAGCCTAGCGTTGTTGGCTCGACAGGGCACCATAGCATGCCACGCGCTGTTTCGTTGTTTCATATAGACTGTTAGGCTATAACTAGCCTACTATCATCGGGTTTAGGAAGGATATGAGCCAAAGTCTTCTTGTTGTGCCGAACAAGACAATCTTCTTTGAGGGCGCCGTACCAAAAGCAGGGCTATGCAAGCCATCCAAACAAAGGCACCCCAAAATCCCCATTGACTCACCAGCTGTCCCGTCGCCACTGACATGACAACGCCGAGCCGAAAGAGCAGGATCAAAGGGCACCGACCTGCAGCCGGACGCGTGGACTCGAAAAGGAAGGGGGCGACGGACTCGAAGCGAGGAAGCAGCAGCCCGAAGAATGCCGAATTGCAGTTTCTAGGGATAAGCACCAAGGGCAGTGCGGCACTCAACAGTCATATCGGGGGAAGGTGGTGGGGGAGCTGTTCAGTGTACCTTCCCCCCACTCTTCGTTCTGCTCCTACCTTGTCCTTTACGTTCCATTTTCCCGGCGCGAAAAAATGCTTGAAAACAACTGCAGTATTGATTTGATTTCGAATGTTGGTTCTGTGTTTATATTCAAAATGATTAACCTATTTCGTTTTCTTAAGCCGTTTGACTGCATCAGTGATGGGCAATTGAAATATTAATCTTGATTTACAAGCTCGCTGGAATCCGAGAGGGACTGATGTACATACTGGTCAGGTATCATCTCCTCCCTCCGTCTCTTGTTCTGCTTACTCTGCTACTTGCCAGCACCATGGGCTGTATCCAGAGCATCGCCTGCAAGCCGCGCATTAGAAGGGAAAACATTGTAGTCTACGAGGTATCGGCCTCCATTGACCAGTGCCCAACGGTGATAGAGGAGAACTCGCCTATAGTGCTGCGGTATAAGACACCATATTTCAGGGCCTCAGCCGGGATCGTAATGCCTCCGGTGCCCCGCAATGAGACCTGGGTGGTGGGTTGGATCCAGGCTTGTACTCAAATGGAGTTCTACAATACTTATGGTGACATTGGCATGTAAGTTCTGAGCTGTCACCAATCAGTAGTCATTCAATCTGACTGACTCTGACTCTTTCTCACTTTCTCTCTCTCACACACACAATAGGCTTTAGTTCAGTGGGCTAATGTCTTGAGTCACTTGGCCAGACGATCCAGGTTTGGTACCCAGTCGGTCACATAATGTGAGCTGTTCTGTCTATATGCATCCGTTGGTGTGAGTGAAATTCTAGCAGCTGTACATTTCCTAGGCTACTATTAACATAGTCCATTAAGCGAGGCTATTGTAATGTATCATTATCATAAACTGTTATACTGTTTTGTAAACCAGATATGATATAATAATATAAACTCTTCGTCCACTACCAAAGGTCCAGCTGGGAGTTACCGGAGCTCCGCGAGGGCCGGGTCAAGGCCATCAGCGACTCGGACGGGGTCAGCTACCCCTGGTACGGCAATACCACCGAGACTGTCACCCTCACGGGCCCCACGTCCAAGCCGTCGCGCCTCACGGTCAGCATGAACGACAACTTCTATCCCAGTGTGACCTGGGCCGTGCCCATCAGCAACAGCAACACAGCCATGCTGTCACACATCACCCGAGACCAGAGCTTCATCACCTGGCTGGTTGCCATCAACTCTGTCACCAAGGTACTGTAGGCTTCAGAACATGGACTTCCTTGGACTTTATGAACTACTCTGTTTAGTTTTTGTTTCATTATCTTAAAAGAGATAGTTCACTTTTTCCAACCTCTAAAGTGGTCTAATCTCGAGATAAATCCACATCCCACACAATCAGTTCTATGGATCCAACAATACGTTCCTCAATCCCAAATGCATGGGAATGATTAGCACCATCTAATTAGTTTGATCAACCCCAAAAATGGTGTGCAATGTGGACTCATCCCAACATATGACCACCTTTGAGGTCTGAAACCATCTGACAAACACATTTTGGACTGAACTCAGTCTTTAAATTTGTGTTTTTTATGGTGTTCCTGGAGTACCCCCTGCTGTTCATTTCTGTCCTAGCCCAGTGCAGCCTTGGTCCGGGGGTAATCAATGTAGGCTACATATTGCAAAACACTTCTCTGTGTGCTAACTGTAAAGCTCTTTGGGCTGCAGCGTATTACATGACAGTTGCTATACAAGACTCAGTGGATCCTGCTGATGGGAGAACCGCTCATAATAATGGCCTGAACAGAGCAAATGGAAAGGCATCAAACACTTGGAAATCATGTGTTTGATGTATTTGATACCATTCCACTGATTCCGGTCCAGTCATTACCACAAGCCTGTTCTCCCCAATTAAGGCGCCACCAACCTCCTGTGATGCAAGTTAACTTTTACGAATATAATTTTTTCACTTCCCAGGAGCGCATTGTGTTGCAGACGGTGCGGTGGCGGATGCGGGTGGACATCGCCGTGGACCCTGACATGCCCCTTGGCTCCCGGGCCTCCCTAGTGGGCCGTCCTCACCAGGAGCAGCCCCACATCCTCAACTATCAGGAGCCAATCCTCTCCAACGCCCTGGGACGACCCAATGCCAACGACGCCCAAGTGCTGATGTGGAGGCCCCGCAGAGGGGCGCCCCTAGTGGTCATACCGCCCAAATAAGGTCGAAAAGACTGTGAAAAAAGAGATGTGATTGGTTCACGGTAAATGAGGAAGTGTGGACCATCGCAAAGCAGGGAAATTATGAGTTATCTTGCTAAGATGTCAGCTCTTCACTCATACCTACTACTGTCAGGGTTCAATGGATGATAAGAAATTGTGAAACAGTATAGGTATTTTCTCTGGACTGGACTGCATTGGAATTGGCACAGCGGAAATTTACAGAGCTAGACTGGTTTTAGGTGCAGGCTCAAAACTGCATCAGCGTTTGATTAAGTTGGACTGTTTTTGGACGGCCACAGTCCTGAATTAGAGTTGTATCCATTGGACAGAAAGGGACAGAGCTATCGAAGTTTCATTGAGGTGGACTGGACACAGAACTGCATCCTACTGTAGATCTTATTGCATGAGAAAGAAAACGGTCTATGACTGGAATAAGAATACCATTTTATATAAGCTCATCACATTAAGGATATTGAATGGAACTTCTTACATTGGCCATGAAATCCTGCAAGCTGGAAAATCTCCTCAGTGCCAATTATGGATATAACAGCCTTTAACGCTCATACAACATTTTAAGAACACATCGTTAGATTTAATTATGAGTCAAATCATATTATATAAATCTTCTGTTAGTTTAAGATGAACTCACATCAATCAGATTGTATTAAGAACACCGACTTGGCATAAAGTTCTACAAAGAAATGGGCTGATTGTAGTCTTATTGAAATACGCCATGTTTATCCATTCAAATAGAAACATAGAATATGGACGGGTTAAAGGTGTGGGTTTTCTCGTGTCAGTTGAGTATCTACACGTACAAACATGAATGTCTAAGTCCAACCTTTGCCACTACCCATATTGCTTATCTTTACAATCCATTCCGATATACTCAAAGTGTCTTGGGTGAGGGGATAGGGGTTTATTTGGGATTGGGCCATAGTCCCACAGTACACTATTAAGGCAGTGGTCTGGGCTGGTATTGGGTTTATTCAGAGGTGTCCCTATCCTATTACACAATGTCACATGATTCATTCTATGCTCCTCACCAGGTTCAGTCCACACCTTCCCATCTGTCTGTCCATCTATTTCTCT
>NC_034200.2:33326633-33394133 GCF_002021735.2 Oncorhynchus kisutch
CCTAAAGTGTTTCCTGGGAATTTCACAAGGAATTGCCTATTTCGGAGAGGCTTGCAGCCTATATAGCCTGTTGCGCATGTGAACCGCTTGGATAAGACAGGCTAGTGACTTGTAGCCAAAGTAAGAAGCTAAATATTAGCTAGATATTAGGCATTCACTATCGGCTAAATATTTACCTATCAACCTGCTAGAAAAATAAATGAACAGATTATGAAACAGCAGATCTGTAGTCAGTTCCCACAGGCTGCGCTCTGTGGTCCCTGGACATGCAAAGCTCCACTAATGATTAGTCCTTAGCCTACGTTTTTAGACAATAAAAGTATTATACCTGGGCTACAACAACACAGTGCAATGAGGAATCAATTATTGTTATTAAGTGAATATGCAAGTATTGTCCATAGTCTGTACACTGCAGTGATGTAGGCTAATTTGAATAACAGTTCACATGTCCTGTTTTGTTTCAGACCAATATAACTGCATAGGCCTACAGTTTAAGGCTGCTTATACAGCCATTTGGATCAGTGTGGGTCTATACTCCACAGTTTAGAACGTTCAGAAAGGTACATTAGCAGGCCACTCATATGGTGAAGGCCTGTTTTGTCATGATGTAGCCCGGTGTTAATCTACTATAGGAAAATATAGGCTTCTCCTTTCCAACTTCCCGCCCGTAAATGCTGTAGCCTATTTTACATTCAGCAAGCAAGAGCAAGCATGCATCTCCCCTCCAATAGGATATTAGTAAACTAAAGAAAATAAGTCTAAATAATTGTCCAACAATAGTTTGTAGTCTGTCTTTTCCTGGGACTCCACAAGATTTAAGAGGAATAGCCATGGCAACGGAGAGGCCAGATGCACAATTGCTCAACAGAACAATAAAGACAACATGTAGCCTATAGCCTAAATTAAAAGCGTATGTTATACCATTATTCATAAGCTCAATGTTAGGGTAAATACTGCACTGAATACATCCAGTCAAAGGAAAAAAAAGAAATCAAAGGTAGCCTACACTACACTCTAAAAACAAGGGTTCTTCTGACATCTTCAAAGTTCTTTGAAGAACCTTAGGGTTCTCGGCACTGAAAATGGCCCCCAAAAGGTTATTCCAAGAACCCCATAGGAGGTGGGGTTCATCAAGGAACCTCCTTAGTTGGTGGGGTTCTTGCAGGAACCTAACAGCCCAACTGAAACATTTGGATTTGAATTTGAAAGGACAGCAGGTGCAGGCACTTAACTGAAAAGGAAAGGTTTGTCCCTTGTATGATTTACATTGATATTGTTTTATGATGATACCATCTATCTTTTCATATTTGTGCAAATCTTTCTAAAACAGAAAATGGACACAATTCAATGGATATCAATAAACAAAGAGGTAAGAATATGTAGGCTATAACAATATGTTGAAGGCTAGCTGTATTGAAAAGATGGCGCCGAAGAACATGGCTTATGTTTTACATTCTCCCAACTAATTGTGCAATTTTGTTTGTTTTTTTGCATTTTGTGTAACTTATTTTTTAACTGATTGTGTACGTAATGTTGCTGCTAGCGTCTCTTATGACCGAAAATAACTTCTGGACATCAGAAAAGCGTTTACTCACCGCGGACTGGAAGAAACTTTGTCCTTTAACGAGTCCGACGAGAAGGATATCCTGCTTTCACTGGAACAGGCCCAGATCCACGCCTTTTGCGAGAAGAAAAGACGCCGGAAAAGGGGACGCAAATCGGGGATTCTTCTGAGAAGCAGGAGGCGAATCTCCCAAGGCCTTCCATTCTCCTTGCTAACGTGCAATCGTTACAAAATTAAATTGATGACCTACTATTAAGATTATCCTACCAATGGGACATTAAAAACTGTAACATCTTATGTTTCACCAAGACGTGGCTGAACGAAGAAACAAACAATATAGAGCTAGCGGGATTTTCCATGCACCGGCAGAAAAGAGACGCTACCTCTGGTAAGACGAGGGGTGGGTGTGTGTCTTTTTGTCAATAACAGCTGGTGCGCGATGTCTAATATTAAAGAAGTCTCGAGGTATTGCTCGCCTGAGGTAGAGAGAGTTCTCATCTGTATTATTCGTAGCCGTCTATTGACCACCACAAAGCAAAGCTGGCACTAAGACCACGCTCAACCAACTCTATAAGGCGATAAGCAAAGAAAAAAATGCTCATCCAGAAGCGGTGCTCCTAGTGGCCGGGGACTTCAATGCAGGCAAACTTAAATCAGTTTTACAAAATTTTTACCGACATATCACATGTGCAACCAGGGGGAAAAAAGTCCTAGACTACCTTTACTCCACACACAGAGATGCATACAAAGCTCTCCCCCACCCTCTATTTGGCAAATCTGACCACAATTCTATCCTTCTGATTCCTGCGTACAAGCGAAAACTAAAGCAGGGTGACCAGTGACTCACTCAATATGGAAGAGGTCAGATGACGCGGATGCTACACTACAGGACTGTTTGCTAGCACAGAATGTAATATGTTCCAGGATTCATCCAATGGCGTTGAGGTATACACCACCTCAGTCTTCGGCTTCATCAATAAGTGCATCGATGACGTTGTCCCCACAGTGACTGTACGTACATATCCCAACCAGAAGCCATGGATTACAGGCAACAACCGCATTAAGCTAAAGGCTAGAGCTGCCGCTTTCAAGTGGGAGACTAATCCGGACGCTTATAAGAAATCCCGCGATGAACCATCAAACAAGCAAAGCGTAAATACCGCATTAAGATTGAATTCTACGACACCGGCTCTGACGATCGTCGGATGTGGCTAGGCTTGAAAACTATTACGAACTACAAAGGGAAACCCAGACGCGAGCTGCCCAGTGACACGAGCCTACCAGACGAGCTAAATGCCTTTAATGCTCGCTTCGAGACAAGCAACACTGAAGCATGCACGAGAGCACCAGCTGTTCTGGATGACTGTGTGATAACGCTCTCGGTAGCCGATGTGAACAAAACCTTTAAACAGGTCAACATTCACAAAGCTGCTGGGCCAGACGGATTACCAGGACGTGTACTCAAAGCATGCGCACACCAACAGTCAAGTGTCTTCACTGATATTTTTAACCTCTCTCTGACCGAGTCTGTAATTTCTACATGTTTCAAGAAGACTACCATAGTCCCTATACCCAAGAAGCAGGTAGAATAAGGTAACCTGACTAAATGTTTACCACCCCGTGGCACTCACGTTGGTAGCCATGAAGTGCTTTGAAAGGCTGGTCATGGCTCACATCAACAGCATCCTCCCGGACACCCTAGACCCACTCCAATTCGCATACCGTCCCAACAGATCCACAGATGATGCAAACTCAATCGCACTCCACGCCACCCTTTCTCACCTGGACAAAAGGAACACCTATGTGAGAATGCTGTTCATCGACTACAGCTCAGAGTTTAACACCATAGTGCCCACAAAGCTCATCACTAAGCTAAGGACCCTGGGACTAAACACCTCCCTCTGCAACTGGATCCTGGACTTCCTGATGGGCTGCCCCCCGGGTGGTAAGAGTAGGCAACAACACGTCTGCCACGCTGATCCTTAACACCGGGGCCCCTCAGGGGTGTGTACTTAGTCCCCTCCTGTATTCCCTGTTCACCCACGACTGTGTGGCCAAACACGACTCCAACACCATCAGTAAGTTTGCTGATGACACAACAGTGGTAGGCCTGATTACCTACAACGATGAGACTGCCTATAGGGAGGAGGTCAGAGAACTGGCAGTATGGTGCCAGGACAACAACCTCTCCCTCAATGTTAGCAAGGCAAAGGAACTGATCGTGGACTACAGGAAAAGGTGGGCCCAACAGGCCCCCATTAACATCGACGGGGCTCTAGTAGAGCGGGTTGAGAGTTTCATGTTCCTTGGTGTCCACATCACAAACAAACTGTCATGGTCCAAACATACCAAGTCGTAAATAGGGCACGACAAAACCTTTTCCTGCTCAGGAGACTGAAAATATTTGGCATGGGCCCCCAGATCCTCAAAAGGTTCTACAGCTGCACCATCGAGAGCATCCTGACCGGTTGCATCACCGCCTGGTATGGCAACTGCTTGGCATCTGACCGTAAGGCACTAAAGAGGGTGGTGCGAATGGCCCAGTACATCACTGGGGCCAAGCTTCCTGCCATCCAGGACCTATATAGTAGGTGGTCAGAGGAAACCCCATAAAATTGTCAGAGACAATTACAGATTACTTCAACTAGCCTGTACCTCAGCACACTGACTGACTCTGTACCGTTGCCCCCTGTATATATCTTCGTTACTGTTATTCTTATTATTCTTACTTTTAATTCTTACTTTTTATTTTAGCCTACTTGGTAAATATTATCTTCTTGAACTCCACTGTTGGTTAAGGGCTTTTTAAGTGTCAATTATCACATAGCAAACAGAAATTTCCCAAAATTTTTGGGACATTGTAAAGTCCATGGAGAACAAGAGCACCTCATCCCGGCTGCCCAGTGCACTGCGGCTAGGTAACACGGTCACCATTGATAAATCCATGACAATCAAACATTTCAATAAGCATTTCTCTACTGCTGACCATGCTTTCCTCCTGGCTACCCCAACCCTGGCCAACAGCTCTGCACCCCCCGCAACTACTTGCCCGAGCCTCCCCAGCTTCTCCTTTACGCAAATCTAGATAGCCGATGTTATGAAAGAGCTGCAAAACCTGGACCCGTACAAATCAGCTGGGCTAGACAATCGGGACCCTCTCTTTCTAAAACTATCCGCCGCCATTGTTGCAACCCTATTACCAGTCTGTTCAACCTCTCTTTTGTGTTGTCCGAGATCCCCAAAGATTGGAAAGCTGCCGCGGTCATCCCCCTCTTCAAAGGGGGTAACACTCTAGACCCAAACCGTTATAGACCTATATCCATCCTGCCTTAACTTTTTAAAGTCCTCGAAAGCAAAGTTAACAAACAGATCACTGACAATTTCGAATCCCACCGTACCTTCTCCGCTGTGCAATCCGTTTTCCGAGCTGGTCATGGCTGCACCTCAGCCACGCTCAAGGTACTAAACGATATCATAACCGCCTTCGATAAAAGACAGTACTGTGCAGCCATCTTCATAGACCTGGCCAAGGCTTTCAACTCTGTCAATCCCTGTATTCTTATCGGCAGACTCAATAGCCTTGGTTCCTCAAATGACTGCCTCACCAACTATTTCACAGACAGTGTGTCAAATCGGAGGGCCTGTTGTCCGGAACTCTGGCAGTCTATGGGGGTACCACAGGGTTCAATTCTCGGGCCGACTCTTTTCTCTGTATATATCAATTAAGTCGCTCTTGCTGCGGTTGATTCCCTGATCCACCTCTATGCAGACGACACCATTCTGTTTACATCTGGCCCTTCTTTGGACACTGTGTTAACTAACCTCCAAACGAGCTTCAATGCCATACAACACTCCTTCCGTGGCCTCCAACTGCTCTTAAACGCTAGTAAAACCAAATGCATGCTTTTCAACCGTTCGCTGCCCACACCCACCCGCCGGACCAGCATCACTACTCTGGACGGTTCTGACCTAGAATACGTGGACAACTACAAATACCTAGATGTCTGGCTAGACTGTAAACTTTCCTTCCAGTGTCACGCCCTGACCTTAGAGAGCCGTTTTATTTCTCTATTTGGTTAGGTCACGGTGTGATGTGGGGTGGGCATTCTATGTGTTGTTTTCTATGTTTCTTTATTTCTATGTTTTGGCCAGGTATGGTTCTCAATCAGGGACCGCTGTCAATCGTTGTCTCTGATTGGGAATCATACTTAGGTAGTCCTTTTTCCCTCCTTTCAGTGTGGGTAGTTATCTTTGTTTATGGCACTATAGCCCTGTAATCTTCACGGTTGTTTTTCATTTCTTGTTTTATTGGCGACACTTTAAATAAAAAGAGAAATGTACGCTCACCACGCTGCACTTTGGTCCACTTCTTTTGACGGCCGTGACATCTAGACTCATATCAAACATCTCAATCCAAAATCAAATCTAGAAACGGCTTTCTATTTCGCAACAAAGCCTCCTTCACTCACGCCGCCAAACTTACCCTAGTAAAACTGACTATCCAACCAATCCTCGACTTCGGCGATGCCATCTTCAAAATAGCTTCCAATACTCTACTCAGCAAACTGGATGCAGTCTTTCACAGTGCCATCCGTTTGGTTACCAAAGCCCCTTATAACACCCACCACTGCGACCTACATTTCCATCACTAACTTTAAGCATCAGCTATCTGAGCAGCTAACCGATCGCTGCAGCTGTACATAGTCCATCTGTAAATAGCCCACCCAATCTATCTACCTCATCCCCATATTGTTTTTATTTACTTTTCTGCTCTTTTGCACACCAGTATCACTACTTGCACATCATCATCTGCTCATCTATCACTTAAGTGTTAATCTGCTAAACTGTAATTACTTCGCTACTATGGGCTATTTATTGCCTTACCTCCTCACGCCATTTGCACACACTGTATAATATACATTTTTTTCTCTTTTGTGTTATTGACTGTATGCTTGTTTATTCCATGTATAACTCTGTGTTGTTGTTTGTGTCGCACTGCTTTGCTTTATCTTGGCCAGGTCGCAGTTGTAAAGGAGAACTTGTTCTCAACTAGCTTACCTGGTTAAATAAAGGTGAAATTAAAAAAAATAATAATAATTAATGGAGGAGAATGTGGTGCTCTCAGAACGTGCAGACAGAAACCACATTAGGCCAACTCTCTATATATAACTTTGGATTATATATAACCTCATTATATATAACCTCACTTTCCAAAAACGTAATGATACATCCATTAAACACATCCATTTGTATGGCCTGAGTTATAACTATAACTTAAGCATATGTACATTACCTGCAGGGCCACAACAGTCCAGGTGAGTGTGTTGTAGCCTTGGAACACTCCGGACTCCCTCACTCTCTCTCCGTCGTACACAAACACTCCCATTAGACCAAACACCAGGCCAAACAAACCTAGGAGAGAGAGGGAGAGAGAGAGGTCAAATCAACATTTATTTGTCACATGCACAGGATACAGCAGCTGTAAACAGTACAGTGAAATGATTACTTGCAAGCTCTTCCTCAACAATGCAGTATTCAATATAACAAAAATGGAAATATATAGAAAAGTGTCCTAAAAAGAGCACGGAATCACTGCTGAGTTAGATAAAATACACAGGAGAAATACAAAACACACTATACACTATAAACACACTAGACTCTACCCACACACTCACTAGACTCTACCCACACACTCACTAGACTCTACCCACACACTCACTAGACTCTACCCACACACTCACTAAACTCTACCCACACACTCACTAGACTCTACCCACACACTCACTAGACTCTACCCACACAGACTCTACCCACACACTCACTAGACTCTACCCACACACTCACTAGACTCTACCCACACACTCACTAAACTCTACCCACACACTCACTAGACTCTACCCACACACTCACTAGACTCTACCCACACACTCACTAGACTCTACCCACACACTCACTAGACTCTACCCACACACTCACTAGACTCTACCCACACACTCACTAGACTCTACCCACACAGACTCTACCCACACACTCACTAAACTCTACCCACACACTCACTAGACTCTACCCACACACTCACTAAACTCTACCCACACACTCACTAGACTCTACCCACACACTCACTAGACTCTACCCACACACTCACTAGACTCTACCCACACACTCACTAGACTCTACCCACACACTCACTAGACTCTACCCACACACTCACTAGACTCTACCCACACACTCACTAGACTCTACCCACACAGACTCTACCCACACACTCACTAAACTCTACCCACACACTCACTAGACTCTACCCACACACTCACTAAACTCTACCCACACACTCACTAGACTCTACCCACACACTCACTAGACTCTACCCACACACTCACTAAACTCTACCCACACACTCACTAAACTCTACCCACACACTCACTAGACTCTACCCACACACTCACTAGACTCTACCCACACACTCACTAAACTCTACCCACACACTCACTAACCTCTACCCACACACTCACTAGACTCTACCCACACACTCACTAAACTCTACCCACACACTCACTAGACTCTACCCACACACTCACTAGACTCTACCCACACACTCACTAGACTCTACCCACACACTCACTAGACTCTTCCCACACACTCACTAAACTCTACCCACACACTCACTGGACTCTACCCACACACTCACTAGACTCTACCCACACACTCACTAGACTCTACCCACACACTCACTAGACTCTACCCACACACTCACTAGACTTTACCCACACACTCACTAAACTCTACCCACACACTCACTAACCTCTACCCACACACTCACTAGACTCTACCCACACACTCACTAAACTCTACCCACACACTCACTAGACTCTACCCACACACTCACTAGACTCTACCCACACACTCACTAGACTCTACCCACACACTCACTAGACTCTACCCACACACTCACTAGACTCTTCCCACACACTCACTAAACTCTACCCACACACTCACTGGACTCTACCCACACACTCACTAGACTCTACCCACACACTCACTAGACTCTACCCACACACTCACTAGACTCTACCCACACACTCACTAGACTCTACCCACACACTCACTAGACTCTACCCACACACTCACTAGACTCTACCCACACACTCACTAGACTTTACCCACACACTCACTAGACTTTACCCACACACTCCAACACACACATACACACACACTACATGCATATTGACACAGCACACACACACTTTCACATTATTCACATACGCTGCTGCTACTCTGTTTGTTATCTATCCTGATTTCGTAGTCACGTTTACCCCTACCTACATGAACATATTACCTCAACTACCTCGTAACCCTGCCAAATTGACTCGGTACTGGTACTCCTTGTATACAGCCTCGTTGTTGGTATATTATTCTCTTACTATTTCCTTCTTCTTTTTCTCTTCTTTTCTTACTTTTTCCTTTTCATATTTAGAAAATGTTTTTTACTTTTGCACTGTTGGGAAAGGGCTCATAAGTAAGCTTTGCACAGTAAAGTCTACACCATGTTGTATTTGGTACATGTGACAAATACCATTTAATTGTATTTATTTACAGGGTCAATACCAGTACCAATATCAATGTGCAGGGATATTGGTGATAGTTATGTAATCAGAGCCCTCGGGGTTCTCTATAGTGTTTTAGGTCAGGGCGTGACTAGGGGGGTTCTAGGTATTGTGTTTCTATGTTGGTGTGTGGGTTCCCAATTGGAGGCAGCTGATATTCATTGCCTCTAATTGGGGATCATACTTAGTTTGTCCTTTTTCCTACCTGCGATGTGGGATATTGTTTTGTTTCGTATTAGTGCCTATGTGTGAAGTTTCACTATAATAAAAATGTGGAACTCTACTCACGCTGCGCCTTGGTTCACTTATTTATACAACGATCATGACAATCGTTTATGGTTTTAAGACCACGATTTTGGCACCAGGACATTGCCTATGGATTGGAATTACAAGGGCAAGCAACCTAAAGTTGCTATACTGTTGTGAGAATACATTCGATTTATTGAAGTCGATGATTGAATTTTTTTTTTTTTAAGCTCTGGGAGAGCTTACAAGTTACACGGAGAGACCATAAATGGTGTAATCGCTATAGAGAAAGTGGAAAGATATTCACACATACCAAGAGTACCGTTTATGTAGAATTAAATGAATCAATGAACCAAACAAGCATACAGAAACAAACCAACAGGTTCCAGTGATGCTGACCTAGCTGGATGTTGCGGACCCACACACTCTGTTTGGTCCCTTTGAGGATCTTCTCAAAGTAGACTCCAGCGAAGCCACTGGAGAAGCAGGCTATCAGTACGGCTATCACACCAACTAACTGGGAGCCTGCAGACAGAGGTGTCGGAGCTGGCCCATCCAGAGACTCCGAAGGCCACTGTGGAGACAAACACTACATCAGTATGGGAAACCAAATCAAATCAAATGTATTTATATAGCCCTTCGTATATCAGCTGATATCTCAAAGTGCTGTACAGAAACCCAGCCTAAAACCCCAAACAGCAAGCAATGCAGGTGTAGAAGCACAGTGGCTAGGAAAAACTCCCTAGAAAGGCCAAAACCTAGGAAGAAACCTAGAGAGGAACCAGTGCAAAAATTCAATCAACTTTTCCTGGACATCATGATAACACTGATTTATTCAAATTATCCTGAAAAACCTGTGAACTTTAGAACAATTTAGACTTCTGCCTCCCTAATGTGGATAATCGAAGATCAATGACTAATTGGACAAAACCCCATGCAAACAGGAATGATGAGTTGTTGACTTGTCGGGTGTGTTTAGCCTTGTTACCTGAACGAGAGCGATACCAGTCATGAGGATGAGCAGGGACAGCCACTGGTAGAGCCCCAGTCTCTTCCCCAGCATGGATACTGAGAACAGGGCCGTGGTCAGGATCTTCAGCTGGTACGTCACCTGGTTGGGGACAATATCAATTTAAATTCATGCCAGTCGAAATTGGACATGAAATGGAGTATGAAGGCCCTGAGTGTTCACCTTATACTGAGTCCCTCCGTTTGTTCCCCTTATACATGTTGCAGTACACACGCACATGCAAACACACACACACACGGGTGTCACATCTCTCACCTGGTAGGTAGCAGCGTCCAGGTTGGACAGGGCGACATAGAGAAGGTTATTCTGGAGTGTGTAGATGCCTGATGGGATGGCCAGCTTCAACGTCTCCATGGGCTTGTTGAGAATCTCTTCCTTCAGCACCCGATTCAACACAAGAAAACTGAAGTCTGACAGAAAGACAGACAGAAATTGAACGGCCACACAATGAAGCCTAAGACAGAGATAGAAAGACAAAGATACTGTAGGAGCATTATCTCTGCTGTCATTGTTTATCCAATGACTGTGTTACAGACAGACAGACAGCCAACCAGCCAGACGGACAGCCAGATGGACAGCTAGCCAGACGGACAGACAGACAGCCAACCAGCCAGCTAGCCAGATGGATCACTAGACTTACTGTGGTCATAGAAAATGAGCAGCAGGCAGATGAGGATCTTAAGCAGTTCGGCCAACACCACGGCTGAGGAGGCTAGGTAGCGGGGCCCCTCGCCTTGCAGTGTGCGCGAGTACCTCATGGTAAGCACCAGTGAGGTGGTCTGCAGCACCAGCACACCCAGGGACATGTACTTGAGCCGTGACTTGGATGGGGAGACAAGGGGCGATGACATGGAAACGAGGTGAGATGCCTCCATAGAGTCAGGGGATGTGGCCAGGCGTGAAAGGCCTGGTTTAGGCTGTGGGAGAGATAGATAGACAGTGAGATAGGCTGGGTTACGCCATAAGTCCAGCAGATGCACATGCGTTTTGCTATATGTTGTTTTTGCCAGATGTCTAACTTGCATCTTCTGTACTTGATGCACATGTGCTTCGCAAAGCTGCAGAACGGTTTGCAGCTTGGAGAAAATCATTTTCACCCTGTTTGACCAAAACTAATAATTAGAACTGATCAACCTACTGGTTTCATAGGCTGGCAGAGCTACCAACAGACTGGCGCGCACAAAGGCATATTACAACGATGAATCTACTTTGTTTCTATTCTTCTGTTACATTCATCTCTAGCAACAGTCATGATCATTTTGTCTCCGTATGGTGCCACCCATTGTCTACATGTTCCCAATGGTGGTGAGTATATCGGTAGCTAGACCATAGACTGCTGTTTATGTATCTGGCTATGTATATTTTGATAATCATTATCATCGCTAGCATAGCTGGCTAACATTAGCCTACCTCAATACAACTCGGATTAGTCTTGGATGACACAATGACCTTTCAAAAGAAGGCAAATAATTAGTAGGACAACATTTAGTCATGATTGTGATGTTGCCAGATTGACTGTAGAGGCAGTATAACTTTAGCCAGCTAACTAAGATTAAGGAGACCACCGTATTTTAGCTAGCTAACATTACCATTGCTAGCTATTTTTTACAAACTTTACTAGCAACAGTAATGGCAACATTGCCATCTCTCTAAAGTCAATTTGACAACATCATAATATGGCAAAGTTGTTCCCTACTAATTATTTGCCTACTTTAGCGATGCCATGGTATTTCCATGACACATAAGTTATAGTGATTAGAGCAGGGGTGTCGACCCTATTTGCCCCAGGGGCCGCATTCGGTCTTCAACGAGGTCCAGAGGGCCCGGACTGAATTTTTGTAATATTTCCCTTGCTATAAAAATTTGCAAAAAATGGTCCATTATTTTTAAAAACATTTTCTACGCTCTCTGACTGTCTACTGATTGTTAGCGAGCTGGACAGTCAAGAAACTGTATGACTATATGTCCATTATTATTTCTACACAGTTACGATTTGGTTTTAGTCATTTTAAAGTATATTGAGTTCATTTCCCTCCACAATGTTTTGTATTACTATTATGATTTAATGTTTGTTTTTTACAGGATTGGACGCCCTTGCCCATATGTTTGTCACCCCTAGGTTAGAGTGTGGGGCCAAAGGTCGCCGGTTCGAATACCCAAGCCGACAAGGTGAAAAAGGTCAATGTGCCCTTCAGCATGGCACTTAACCATCATTTACTTCAGGGACGCTCTACTACTATGGCCGACCCTGTAAAACAACACACTTCACTGCAGCTATCTTGTGTATGTGACAATAAAACCGTATTATTTATTTATTTATTTGGGACGAAACAGTCACATTAGCCCCTGAGGTGCAACCCATGTCCAGGGCACAAATACATATTGGATACAGCTATTGTGGTACTAGCTAACTTATGTCTGACTATAACAGTGTACTACATGGCAGCAACAAACCCAAACCAACTCAGGGCCATAGTGAACATGTCACAGTTGGTTACATAGTGTAATGGCGTCACAGGCCTGACTCCAATCTGGACCCAGTCAGTCTACATCTCTGAAGCATATAATTATCTCCCAAACAAGATTGATATTTCTTGAGCTACATTATGTTAATAATTAAGGGATGATGACCCTGTTTTTCGGTTAGACAAAGTGCACAGTTGGGTGCCAGGCTGATTCCCTGATCATGAACAGATGCCGGGACCTACCAGAAGGAGGAATGGTGGTATCATAATATGTGGTTTAGTGATATCCAAAAATAATTGAATTCACTGTTCACTTGCTATTTTCACAGCTTGTCAGGCAAGACCTCTGAATAAAAGAGTGTCATGTGACACAAGTAAACACTCGTGACACCTGTGTTGTTGGCAGAGTCTCCCTCGACTCCCTGTTAATTGAGGTGACTCCCTGTTAATTGAGGTAGGTGAATACCTCATGAAGCTGGTTGAGAGAATGCCAAGAGTGTGCAAAGCTGTCATCAAGGCAAAGGGTGGCTACTTTGAATAATCTAAAATATATTTTATTACATGATTCCATATGTGATATTTCATAGTTTTGATGTCTTTACTATTATTGTACAATGTAGAAAATAGTCAAAAGAAAAGAAAAACCCTGGAGTGAGTAGGTGTGTCCAAACTTTTGACCGGTACTGTATATTTTCAGCACAACATTCAGCACAAGCATTTAGACACAATTACAAACTTAAAGGAGTAGGGCGTTCAAGGAGTTGGTCTGATGGGAATTGGTGATGTCATCAGCCTCGCCCTTACTTGAGGAACAATGGAGAACAAAAGAGGAAAGAAGTAAAGCACACATGTGCTATTACATGACTTACCTGGACCACCTATTGAGATTTGCCTTAAGTAAATCAGGTGTTAAATTAGGTGAAAATGAGACTGGAGTGCCCTTACCCTAACTGTAACTCTTACCCTAACCCGTATTCTAACAGATAGTTTGTTGATATCGTGACATTCTATAGAGCATCTACTTGGGACTATCCAAATAAATTCCACGTTTTTCTAATGTTCGCAATTATGGCCCCACCGCAATGTGGGATGACTAACAATCAATTGTATTCAGGCCTTACACAGTTATTAACACACCTTCAGCATGCAGAGATCTAACCCATACCCCTGGAGCACAAGAAAGCAATACACATTTATTTATTTAACTAGGCAAGTCAGTTAAGAACAAATTCTTATTTACAATGACGGCCTACCCCGACCAAACCCTAACCCAGACGACGCTGGGACAATTGTCCCTATGGGACTCTCAATCACAACCGGTTGTGATACAGCCTGGAATCGAACCAGGGTCTGTAGTGACACCTCTAGCACTGAGATGCAGTACCTTAGACTGCTGCACCACTCGGGAGCCGCCACATGATGAATGCCCAAAAAGTTTGTTATCAGAAATATAACGAAGACTAGCCTGGTTGCAATCTGGTGTTTCTGCTCTCTTGCCAACTCCTTAAGGAATTGTCATGCAAAACAATTGGCAAAAGTACAATCAGATGTCGGACCAGGACAGACATGTTAACTTGAAATACCGGCACAAATGGCAATGTACATATCATAACAATCAATCTCTTCTGAACGAACAGTAATTCAGAACAATAGACATCACACAACTAGTAACTAGTGAGAGGCAGAACTTAATCATAGACTTCTATATTATCCTACATTATCCTTTCTAAGTGTGTATACCACCCTACTAATCAGTGGAGTGTATTCATAGATGCCAAAACATTGACCAAGAAAAAAAAATTATAATAACAATTTATATTTTGTGTCTCTGTGTTGTCATAACTTCACATGAGGCTGAGCATGAGGCTGAACGTATCTCACCGGAGAAAGCATCCGAGCGAGCGAAACAGCCCCCCTCTGTCTCTGTATGTGTAGGGCATCTATCTGATGCTGTCTGGTCGTAAAGAGTATGACATTGTTGCCGCCTGTAGCATTGAATGCAAGGGAAGCGAACGAGCATTTGGACTCCCTTGATAATTTTTTCTTTAAAATAATAGCCAATCAGTGTTGAGCTAAACTGAGTGAGCTCAACTGTGAATGGTCCTGGCGCACCCAAAAAAAGTGTCAAGGGAAAACAGTTTGGATTTGGCTTCACGCCTACCACAGAGAAATATGCAATTGACAGAAACAACTTGAATTGATTGACAGAGTCATAGACCAATTTGTCAACATAAAAGAGAGGAGGATGGTATTGGTGTTTCTCTACAAGTATGGTTCCATGTTTTTTTCTACTTGCAAGAACGCTCACACACACATTGGACAGCCACATCCTATTCAGCGTACGATGATTGGACTCAAAATGTTTTGTTATCTTTTAGTTGCCACTGTATTAGACTAAGCATAGGTGATTTGATGATGTTGAAATGTTTAAGGTGAAATGGTGCTGGAATTAGTGGAGGCATCTCCTGTTTTCTTTGCGACTTGCAGTAACTCTCCATGGTTCTAAATCAATAGTTGTTCAGTGGTCTGAAAATGTCAGAAACAAACTTTCTTGACCACGCTGTAGGTCATGTAACTGTCTGTTACTGTACATGCAATATGCTTTGTGAACTGCACTGGACAAAGGTTGTCACACCTGCCCCTGTGTCTTCTTATTGTCTCGGCATTAGGCATATAGTTCATATGCCTTGCGACCGTGATATAACAGGATTTACAGAGCAAACATCGCAATTATCACCACATATACACACACATTTTAATAAGATCAAATACAATACCTGACCAAAAGTATGTATCGACACCTGCCTGTCGAACATCTCATTCCAAAATCATGGGCATTAATATGGAGTTGGTCCTCCCTTTGCTGCTATAACAGCCTCCATTCTTCTGGGAAGGCTTTCCACTATGTTGGAACATTGCTGCGGGGACTTGCTTCCATTCAGCCACAAGAGCATCAGAGAGGTTGGGCACTGATGTTGGGCGATTAGGCCTGGCTTACAGTCGGTGTTCCAATACATCCAAAAGGTGTTCGATGGGGTTGAGGTCAGGGCTCTGTGCAGGCCAGTCAAGTTTCTTCCACACCAATCTCAACAAACCATTTCTGTATGGACCTCGCTTGGGGCATTGTCATGCAGAAACAGGAAAGGGCCTTCCCCAAACTCTTGCCACAAACTTGGAAGCACAGAATCATCTAGAATGCCATTGTATGCTGTAGCGTTAAGATTTCCCTTCCTTCACTCGAACTAGGGGGCCTCGCCCAAACCATGAAAAACAGGCATAGACCACTATTCCACCGCCACCAAACTTTACAGTTAGCACTATGCTTTAGGACAGGTTGTGTTCTCCTGGCATCTGCCAAACCCAGATTCGTCCGACAGGTTGCCAGATGGTGAAGCGTGATTCATCACTCCAGAGAACACGTTTCCACTGCTCCAGAGTCCAATGGCGGTGAGCTTTATACCACTCCAGCCGATGTTTGGCATTCCATATGCTGATCTTAGGCTTGTGTGCGGCTGCACGGTCATGGAAACCCATTTCATGAAGCTCCCAAAGAACAGTTATTGTGCGGAGGTTGCTTTCATAGGCAGTTTGGAATGCAGTAGTGAGTGCTGCAACCGAGGACAGATGACATTTACTTGCTTCAGTCCCGTTCTGTGAGCTTGTGTGGCCTACCATTTCGCGACTAAGCCGTTGTTGCTGCTAGACGTTTCCATTTCACAATAACTGCACTTACAGTTGACAAACTGACTTTTTGGAAAGGTGGCATCGTATGACGGTGCCACGTTGGAAGTCACAGAGCTCTTCAGTATGGCCAGTCTACTACCAATGTTTGTCTATGGGGATTGCATGGCTGTGTGCTCGATTTTATACATCTGTCAGCAATGGGTGTAGCCAAATCTACTCATTTGAAAAGGTGTTCACATACTTTTGTATATACAGTACCTTCAGAAAGTATACAGACCCTACGCCTTTGTCCACATTGTTACCTTACAGCCTTATTCTAAAATTGATTCAAAAAAATGTTTTCCCATCCTCAATCTACACACAATACCTCGTAATGACAAAGCAAAAACTGTTTTTTATTTTTGTATTTTTTTGCAAACAAAAATATAAACAAATGGAATATCACATTTACATAAGTATTCAGGCCCTTAACTCAGTACTTTGTTGAAGCACCTTTGGCAGTGATTACAGCATTGAGTCTTCTGGGCATGACGCTACAAGCTACAACCTGTATTTGGAGAGTTTCTCCCATTCTTCTCTGCAGATCCTGTCAAGCTCTGTCAGGTTAGATGGGGAGCGTTGCTTCACTCCAGAAATGTTCGATCGGGTTCAAGTCCAGGCTCTGGCTGGACCACTCAAGGACATTTAGAAAGATGTCCCAAAGCCACTCCTATGATGTCTTAGATGTGTGCTTAGGGTTGTTGTTCTGTTGGAAGGTGAACCTTCGCCCAAGTCTGAGGTCCTGAGCACTCTGGAGCAGGTTTTATCAAGGATCTCTCTGTACTTTGCTCCATTCATCTTTGCCGCGACCCTGACTAGTCTCCAAGTCCCTGCCACTGAAAAACATCCCTGCCACTGAAACACATGCCAGGTTTCCTCCAGACGTGACGCTTGGCATTCAGGCCAAAGAGTTAAATTGTGGATTTATCAGACCAGAGAATCTTGTTTCCTCATTGTCTGAGAATCTTTCGGTGCCTTTTGGTAAACTCCATGCAGGCTGTCCTGTGCCTTTTACTGAGGAGTGGCTTCCGTCTGGCCGCTCTACCATAAAGGCCTGTTTGGTGGAGTGCTGCAGAGATGGTTGTCCTTCTGGAAGGTTCTCCCATCTCCACAGAGGAACTTTAGAGCTCAGTCAGAGTGACCATCGGGTTCTTGGTCACCTCCCTGATCAAGGCTCTTCTCCCCCGACTGCTCAGTTTTGCCGGGCGGCCAGCTCTAGGAAGAGTCTCAATGGTTCCAAACTTCTTCCATTTAAGAATGATTGAGGCCACTTTGTTCTTGGGGACCTTCAATGCTGCAGAAATGTGTTGGTACCCTTCCCCAGATCTGTGCCTCAACACAATCCTGTCTTGGAGCTCTACGGACAATTCCTTTGACCTCATGGCTTGGTTTTTGCTCTGACATGCTCTGTCAACTGTTGGATCTTATATAGACAGGCGTCTGCCTTTCCAAAACATGTCCAATCGATTGAATTTACCACAGGTCGACTCCAACCAAGTTGTAGAAACATCTCAAAGATGATCAATGTCCTTATATCCTTCCTGTTTGGCCCTGTCCGGGGGTGTCCTCGGATGGGGCCACAGTGTCTCCTGACCCCTCCTGTCTCAGCCTCCAGTATTTATGCTGCAGTAGTTTATGTGTCGGGGGGCTGGGGTCAGTTTGTTATATCTGGAGTACTTCTCCTGTCCTATTCGGTGTCCTGTGTGAATCTAAGTGTGCGTTCTCTAATTCTCTCCTTCTCTCTTTCTTTCTCTCTCTCGGAGGACCTGAGCCCTAGGACCATGCCCCAGGACTACCTGACATGATGACTCCTTGCTGTCCCCAGTCCACCTGGCCATGCTGCTGTTCCAGTTTCAACTGACCTGAGCCCTAGGACCATGCCCCAGGACTACCTGACATGATGACTCCTTGCTGTCCCCAGTCTACCTGGCCATGCTGCTGCTCCAGTTTCAACTTCCACCTGACTGTGCTGCTGCTCTAGTTTCAACTGTTCTGCCTTATTATTATTCGACCATGCTGGTCATTTATGAACATTGAACATCTTGACCATGTTCTGTTATAATCTCCACCCGGCACAGCCAGAAGAGGACTGGCCACCCCACATAGCCTGGTTCCTCTCTAGGTTTCTTCCTAGGTATTGGCCTTTCTAGGGAGTTTTTCCTAGCCACCGTGCTTCTCCACCTGCATTGCTTGCTGTTTGGGGTTTTAGGCTGGGTTTCTGTACAGCACTTTGAGATATCAGCTGATGTACGAAGGGCTATATAAATAAATTTGATTTGATTTGATTTGATCAATGGAAACAGGATGCACCTGAGCTCAATTTTGAGTCTTATAGCAAAAGGTCTGATTACTTATGTAAATAAGGTATCGTTTTTTTTATTTTTATAAATATGCAAACATTTCTAACAACTTGTTTTCACTTTGCCATTATAGGGTATTGAGTAGATTGCTGAGGATTTATTTTTATTTAATCCATTTTAGAATAAGGCTGTAATGTAACAAAATCTGGAAAAAGTCAAGGGGGCTTAATGCTTATGTAATATGGCTTTTTTTTCTGGCTTGACTTCACCACTGATTTTACACACTACTGCTACTAATACAAATACACTGACAATGCCCACATACAGATAAGACAACCAAGATGAATGGACTAGCCTGTCTGAAATATAAAGCTTAATATGACTGACCATGCCTTTACTGAACCTCATGCACACATAAGAGCCAAAGCCCACTTAGTCTCAAGACCAAGAAAAGACCACAATGTGCTTTCACTAACATGTCCAATTTATCTAACCTACCTTTTCTGAGCAACTCATAACACTCCCCAACCAATAAAACAAGACAAACCATAGCAGGACGGCTGAGAAGGCAACGTGGCTCCTGGAGGTAAAATCAGCCAGGTCCCCTTGGAGAGGCAGGATGCCACTCCTGCCTATGTGTTAGCGCTCAGTGACTGGAGAGCCAGATGGGAGAAGCAAATTCGGTAATGTTGCAAGAGCTAGGACAAATAGCTGAAAAGTTGTCGATGTTTATGGGCCAGCCATAGGCTCACTCACAGGCAGGCACAGCTCTTAAAGGAAAAATCCACTCAAAAACTATTAGTCCACTGTTGATACAGTCCCAAAATGTTTTGCATTTCAGAAATAAAGCTTTTAAGATATAGGACTTTCAAAAAGCTATTTGTGACTTGCCACATCAACACAAATGCAAAGGAATTTATAATTCTATTCAGGCTCCCGTGCAACAGTCTTCGGGTTTCTGCTGAGTGCTTCAAATAAACGTGTATCTGATTGGAACGACTTATTCCTGTTCATCCTGTTTAGCATTTTCCCATCGGCACCTTCACTAACCTGTTTTGGGATTGATTGACTGTACTTATTACCTTAGCTGCAATGTGTAACTTTTTGGGCAACCCGACCAAATTACCATAGAAATGTGTGTTATAGATCTGTCATTCGCACAGATAGCAAGTTTAAGATGCTGTAGATATGTTCTATGTGGGCGATTTCTATGCTTCCTGTTCTTAAGTTAAGTTTTTGCGTCTTTTGGTTTCGGCTTTGTACACCAGCTTCAAACAACTGAAAACACAATAAATCTAAACTAAGATATTAGTTTAGATTTAGTACATTGATGTTCTACACTCTATTGCTCTATTCTCTATTGCTTGTTTTTAGCAACCAGGAAATGGCGGAGCGATTTCTACATATTACACCTTTTAAAATGTTTTTATTTTACCATTGATATATTCGTGAAGACCAGTATGAAGGGGATCTACTTTCAGGTGTAACAACGCAACAACACACTAGCCTTCTTGTGTAGACATTCTCAAGCTGCTGCTAGTGGGGAGTGGCCACACAATCCCTCTTTGTGTGTGTGTGTGTGAGTGTGTGTATACCGGGAAGGGGAGGAGGGTGTGGGGATGTCAGAGCACCGGGTAGCCAGAAAGCCGCCCTTCACACATACTTACACACACACATGGGTTCACTCGCACGCACACACGCGCACACGCAAAAACACACACACGCACACGCAAAAACACACACACAACCACTCTGTCTTCATAGGAACCCTGTACGTAAACACACATTCCCTCACCCCAGTGGCTTAGCCCTGAGGACCCAATGAACACACAGTTGAACGGTTACACACTCACACACCTATTCCCAAAAGGCATTACACTGCACACTGTGTTCACTAAGATACTTTGGAAGTGAACACAGAATCCTTTTTGTGAATTATTAAGCATGAGTCTAAATGAATGACAATGCCCACTGGGCACAGACAGACGTCAATTCAACGTCTATTGCACGTTGGTTTGAATTGAAATTATGTGAAAACAAAGTTGATTTAACCAGTGTGTGCCCAGTGGGTGATGTATGGTAAGCAGGCACATTTGTTTAATTTGGTTTAATAATTTTAATGCAAAAATGTTGAAAAAAAATGGGCAAAGTAGGCCTACTGTTTTTAGACTGACTTGCATTCGTCAACTCGCGCACTATGTCCATCTGATAAAAGTGCTGCAGTGTGTGTGCGTGAGTGAGTGTGTCTTTACCAATCAGATTCACGGAAATCACAGGTCGGGCATGGCGCATCCACTTCCACCCAATATTATTTTAGCAAACAAGAAAATAACTCTAGACAGCCACAAGCAAAAACTCTTTACACAAATGTAGCAGCCTAGGTTCAATTCGCTTGACCGTTACGCTACGTTGCGGAGCAGTTTATACTGAAAGACACGTTTACCCAAAATGTATTTTTTTGTGTGTTGACCAAATCAAATGTTATTTGTCATATGCTTTGTAAACGAAAGGTGTATACTAACAGTGAAATGCTAACTTACAGTTGAAGTCGGAAGTTTACATACACTTAGGTTGGAGTCATTAAAACTCGTTTTTCAACAACTCCACAAATGTCTTGTTAACAAACTATAGATTTGGCAAGTCGGTTAGGACATCTACTTTGTGCATAACACAAGTAATTTTTCCAACAATTGTTTACAGACACATTATTTCACTTATAATTCACTGTATCACAATTCCAGTGGGTCAGAAGTTTATATACACTGAGTTGACTGTGTCTTTAACCAGCTTGGAAAATTCCAGAAAATGATGTCATGGTTTTAGAAGCTTCTGATAAATTATGTCAATTAGCCTGAGTCAATAGGAGGTGTACCTGTGGATGTATTTCAAGGCCTACCTTCAAACTCAGTGCCTCTTTGCTTGACATCATGGGAAAATCTCAAGAAATCAGCCAGACCTCCACAAGTCTGGTTCATCCTTGGGAGCAATTTCCAAATGCCTGAAGGTACCACGTTCATCTGTACAAACAATAGTAAGCAAGTATAAACACCATGGGACCACGCAGCCATCATACCGCTCAGGAAGGAGACGCATTCTGTCTCCCAGAGATTAATGTACTTTGCTGCGAAAAGTGCAAATCAATCCCAGAACAACAGCAAAGGACCTTGTTAAGATGCTGGAGGAAACAAGTACAAAAGTATCTATATCAACTGTAAAACGAGTCCTATATCGACATAACCTGAAAGGCCACTCAACAAGGAAGAATCCACTGCTCCAAAACCGCCATAAAAAAGCCAGACTACGGTTTGCAACTGCACATGGGGACAAAGATCGTACTATTTGGAGAAATGTCCTCTGGTCGGATGAAACAAAAATAGAACTGTTTGGCCATAATGACAATCGTTATGTTTGGAGGAAACAGGGGGAGGCTTGCAAGCCGAAGAACACCATTTCAATAGTGAATCACGGGGGTGGCAGCATCATGTGGGGTGGCAGGGTAGCCTAGTGGTTAGAGCGTTGGACTAGTAACCGAAAGGTTGCAAGTTTGAATCCCAGAGCTGACAAGGTACAAATCTGTTGTTCTGCCCCTGAACAGGCAGTTAACCCAGTGTTCCTAGGCTGTCATTGAAAATAAGAATTTGTTCTTAACTGACTTGCCTAGTTAAATAAAGGTAAAACATAAATGTTGTGGGGGTGCATTGCTGCAGGAGGAACTGGTGCACTTCACAAAACAGATAGCACTATGGGGGAGCATGGTGTCAAGACATCAGTCAGGAAGTTAAAGCTTGGTTGCAAATGGGTCTTCCAAATGGACAATGACCCCAAGCATACTTCCAAAGTTGTGGCAAAATGGCTTAAGAACAACAAAGGTATTGGAGTGGCCATCACAAAGCCCTGACCTCAATCCTATAGAAAATTTGTGGGCAGAACTGAAAAAGTGTGTGTGAGCAAGGAGGCCTACAAACCTGACTCAGTTACACCAGCTCTGTCAGGAGGAATGGGCCAAAATTCACCCAACTTATTGTGGGAAGCTTGTGGAAGGTTACCTGAAACGTTTGACCCAAGTTAAACAATTTAAAGGCAATGCTACCAAATACTAATTGAGTGTATGTAAACTTCTGACCCACTGGGAATTTGATGAAATAAATAAAAGCTGCAATAAATAATTCTCTCTACTATTATTCTGACATTTCACATTCTTATCATAAAATGGTGATCCTAACTGACCTAAGACAGGGAATTTGTACTTGGATTAAATTTCAGGAATTGTGAAAAACGGAGTTAAATGTATTTGGCTGTGTATGTAAACTTCCGTCTTCAACTGTACGTGTCCTTTTCCAACAATGAGTTAGTTGATAAAAGTCACCTTGTCCTAGAAAGATTTACATGATTATCAAAACAACACGCCAGGGTAAGCCTACACAAAACACAGCCCTTATTTTAAGTGTTTCTAAAATCCCCTATGGGAAAAATGAATGGTGGAAAAACGATTGGAACCATTTCCCTGTTTGACCACTAGGTTTTATGGGTATTATAACACCACCACTGTGGGGCTGTAGTATTCCCCAATCCACAACCCAACTCTTAGTCGTTCAGTCCAGCACCGTTTCCGTTCGATTGAACGTTCCAGAACGTAAAAACTTACTGAACGCAGACTTGGTGTACAAAACTCCTCCCACTCCCCTGCTACTTGGACAGAAGCCTGCTCCTTATTGGCCGCTACACACCTCAGTCAATGTAATCAACCATATCACATGAAAGAGGTGGGGCTATCCCTTTTATGCCCCCAGTATCTGTTGTAAAGCAGACTGAAGCAGGTTTCTCGCTAGGATTTTTTTGCGGTATTACATTAGTACTTTGTTGCAAACATCCCTACAGCATGATGCTGCCACCCACATGCTTCACTGTGGGGAGGATGTTCTCGGGATGATGAGATATGTTGGGTTTGCGCCAGACATAGCGTTTTCCTTGATGGCCAAAAAGCTCATTTTTTTTCAATCTGACCAGAGTACCTTCTTCCATATGTTTGGGGAGTCTTCTTATTTTTTTCTTTAAGCAATCACTTTTTTATGGCCACTCTTCCGTAAAGCTTACGGTTTAAAGTGGTCCTATGGACAGATACTCCAATCGCCACTGTGGAGTTTTGCCGCTCCTTCAGGGTTATCTTTGTTGCCTCTCTGATGAATGCCCTCCTTGCCTGGCCCTTGAGTTTTGGTGGGCGGACCTCTCTTGGCAGGTTTGTTGTGGTGCCATATTCTTTCCCTTTTTTAATAATGGATTTAATCGTGCTCCGTGGGATGTTCAAAGTTTCTGATATTTTTTGATAACCCAACCCTGATCTGTACTTCTCCACAACTTTGTCCCTGACCTGTTTGGAGAGCCACTTGGTCTTCATGGTGCCGTTTGCTTGGTGGTGCCCCTTGCTTAGTGGTGTTGCAGACTCTAGGGCCTTTCAGAACAGGTGTATATATACTGAGATCATGTGACAGATCATGTGACACTTAGATTGCACACAGGTGGCCTAATTATGTGACTTCTGAAGGTAATTGGTTGCACCAGATCTTATTTAGGTGCTTCATAGCAAAGGGGGTGAATAAATATGCCCGTACCACTGATGTGTGGTTTGATATGCCAAATTTGACGTCTGAACTAATTTAGGCTTGCCTAAACAAAGGCAAATACTTAAACAATTACTATTTTAGTTATTTAATTATTAATTTGTAAACATATGTATAATTTTCTTTTCACTTTGACATTAGGCAGTAGTTTGTGTGGATTAATGATCAAAAGTACAATTAAATGTATTTCAATTCCACCTAAAATGTGAAATAAGTTCAAGGGGATGTAGATTTTCTATAAGCACTGTAGATGTATATGGTCTGATAGATTGATGTACATATACAGTAAGTTAACTTCCCTCGTTTGCTAATTGTGTAGCACTGTCACGTTTGGAGCATTTCAGTTTGGGTATGTTTTCCTTTTAATTTCCCGTGTGCCTCTGTTTGTACCTAGACAAACCATTTATATCACTATCATGTTTCATCTCCTGTTAGCTGTGACATTTGAAGCTTACAAAATACCTAACAAACCTAAAAACAAGAAAGATCAAAAGTAAAGCTGGGAATTGTCAGGGACCTCACAATATTATCCCAATACTAACGGTGACTATAGAAAGTCTACACACCCCCTTGGATTTCTTCACATTTTATTGTTACAAATTGGATTCAAATGAATTTTTCACCTAGCGTCTGTGCACCCGGTCTCATTTCAAGTAACTTGCTACAGTCTTAAAGACATTTTCAATCATATTCTTTGCATAGAAACCCAAATAAAAGCATGTAGATAGAATGATGTGTGTCATGTATCCTAGAATGGAGGTTTAAAAATGACAGCTGCATCTGCAAATTAGCCAATATGGCATAGCCTACACATATAGCATACCTTGCGATACAATGCTCTCTAAAAACAGTTGTACAATGTGCTCTGAATTAAGATAATCAGTGGTCAGCATGCATACTGTTGGATGCATTGGAATATAAGGTATGGAGAATGATGAAGATCCTGTGGGATTATAGAAAAAGCATTTGGGAAATTAATGTTTGAGTTAAAAAATACAACATTTTAGGTCAATGTGAGTATTTAGGTGGTTTGAATTAGTAACTTTCCTACTAACCTTGTAAAAGTTGATGGTGCTAAAATCTTGCCAATGAATGAATTATTTTACTATGACGCAGTGTGAGACATGTTTTCCATAATGTACATTTCATGCAGATACATTTGAATAAAGAACACCATCACAAATAGTATTTGACCATTTACTGAGTATGGAGACAAATAACAAAGGTATCTCAGGCAATATTTGAAGAATCGAAATAGTGTAACATTCCAATCAATGTATATCAAGTGGCATGGAGAGCACAATCTTACAATGTTGCGGTCCAGAAATGAGAGCTTCACCAAAAGCCTGGGCCTCTGATGGAGACTGTAGAACTGTTATCAACGCATGCTTCAGTATTCCTCCTCCTCCTCTCTAGGAGCATTTGTGTGCCCAGGCCTCATAGGTGTATCAAAAGGATTCCACCCTGGTCACCAATGTAGATGACTGATGTCAAGAGAGACGAGTGCCTTAGCCAAATGCAATCTAAAGCTTGTGTGGTCGAGAGACGAGAACTTTATGGCAAAAGCTTGGCTCCTGACGGGGACAACTGGAATTCTCCCCACTGCATGTTACCATAGTAAAATGATCTGTTTGTCACCAGTTAAACTGATTCCACATTGAATTTAGTCTTCAAGATGCTCGAACTGTCACACCCTGATCCATTTCACCTGTCCTTGTGCTTGTCTCCACCCCCCTCTAGGTGTAGCCCATCTTCCCCACTTATCCCCTGGGTATTTATACCTGTGTCTTCTGTCTGTATGTGCCAGTTCGTCTTGTTTGCCAAGTCAACCAGCGGTTTTCTCTCAGCTCCTGTTTTTTCCTAGTCTCTCTTTTTCCTCGTCCTCCTGGTTTTGACCCTTGCCTGTCCTGACTCTGAGCCCGCCTGCCTGACCACTCTGCCTGCCCCTGACCTCGAGCCTGCCTGCCGCCCTGTACCGTTTTGGACTCTGCCCTGACTATGACCTCTTGCCTGTCCCCGACCTGCCTTTTGTCTATCCCTTGGATTATAATAAATGTGTCTGCATCTGGGTCTCGCCTTGTGTCCTGATACAAACAAGCACATGTGTCTGTAGTTGGTGTTCTTCAATTCTAAAATGCACTAGACTGTGTAAGACAAAATCCACACAAAAAAGACATGGTCCCAATGTCTAAATAGTGAGGTCAGGGGCTAGTTCAAACTGCAGCAAGATGGTTCTCCTCCAGGTGATGAATGGGAGCAGAACACAGGAAAGCTAAATAGGTTGTGAGACAAAAGTGAAAGACAAGAATTAATCAAATAAATCATCACAGCAAAGGAATTTACAATTAACAAAAACATAAATGCAACATGCAACAATTTCAGAGTTTCAGAAAATCTGTCAATTGAAATTAATTCTAATCTTTGGATTTCACATGGCTGGAAATACAGAAAACATGTCAGTATCTGGTGTGATTTGTTACTTATTTTCTACCATAATTTGCAAATAAATTCATTAAAAATCCTACAATGTGATTTTCTGGATTTTGTTGAAGTGTACCTATGATGAAAATTACAGGCCTCATCTTTTTAAGTGGGAGAACTTGCACAATTGGTGGCTGACTAAATACTTTTTTGCCCCACTGTATTATTAAAATCCACTGAAAATCTTGTTGGTAATTCATCCCATACACAGATGCAAACAGGTTGATTTCTTGGCAGTGTCTCCCTCAGATCATCCCAAACATAGGCTTCACTCAATTACTGGGGTGACAGTGACAGACAGACAGTCATGCACGCACACACACGTGAAAGGAAGAACACCCGACACACAGGTTCTACAAGCAGAGGAAGTGGAAGACGTTTTTCTGGATTTGAAGTCATTTGTATGTGTTTGCCAGGATCTATACTATGACTGAACAAAAACCAGTCAAACAAGATTGTTTAACTATGTCACGAGTACAGAGCTACTGCTAACTACATTATGGGCCTGTCACATACCTGTATATTCAGGGCAGAAGAGAAACCTAAATCCAAATGCTGATGTGGATACTTTTCTAAGAGCAATGGGGGTATACATATCAACAGCGCACCTATTGACTTTGATGGGAGTTTGTTTGAAAAATAAATATTTATCTTGCCACAAAATGTTATCAGAGAACAAATCCGATTGAGTAAGAGGATAGACCTGAGAAAATTAGCCTGATAGGTGTAACGTTAACCAAGAGGTGAAGGCCCAACATAAAAAGAATAGGGGAGACATTCAGTGCAGCTTCATCTTTACTCTTTTTGGATGGCTGAAAGGGTCTCAGGGGGCTCCTTCCACTTTAGCCGTGATGCAACCAAACCAGCTTGTTGGGACATTCGACTGTTATATAACTAACACCAAATGTTCCAACAAACTTGCTTGGTTGCATAGCAGCTACTTCCACTAGACCCCAATTGACAGCTCTCTAACGTTACTTCTCTCTATTTTTTAAAAGATATGTTGCAGTAACTGGGGTGCTGTCAAATTATCACTTCGTTTGATTTAAAGTAATTTTTTCTTCACGTGAATTAAGGCCAAAACAAAATATGAATTCCACAATCTGTAGAATTGTAGCTGTAGGCTGAAACTTTTATCTGCAAAACGTCCAGGCTAGGCTACATGTTATGTTACTGTAGCAACGGTTCTTCTCAATCTGTGACTGTAGTCTACAGTGTAACATTCTGAATAACCTACAATGTATCTGGAAACACCACGAAACAACACAATGTCACAACATAATAATGTAGCAAACAACAATGTAACAATATTGTAAATACAATGTAACAACATTATAAGCTATAAGACTTGCAGATAAACGTCAATACCTTATTCACTTCTTTAGAAGTGTAACGTTACTTGCTGTCGCGCAATCTTGACCCAAACGTGTTCAGAATGAAGGTAAGCAGTCGCAACTTTACCTGTGGTAGGATTCAATTGGAGAGGTGAGCGGGGGAACATGATGAGGACAACTCATTCGAATAAGTGTCTCTCACTCTCCTTGTCTCACTCTAGCAGACTTCTGGCATAAAGACTTGATAGTTGACCCATGTCTCGCTCCAATGTGGTCTCAGAGCATTTCGTATTATTCTGTATGTACATTTCGAGACATTCCCATTTAGTATGATAAATTACCCTTTGTATGGTATGTATTAATTTGTAGATGTACATCATCCATTTTATATGATATGTTTACGACTTACAATTCGTATATATGTTGTAAATTGAAATTCGTACACTATGTTACGAATTTGCCAAGTGTATGATATGTTCTGAATTCCAATTTGTCGGGGCTAACGTTATCTAGCTGGCTAATGTTAGCTAGGTTAGGGTTAAGGTTAGAAGACAGGATTAGGGTTAGGACAAGATATTTCTACCATGCTAAGTAGTTGCGAAGTAACTAAAAAGTAGTAAGTAGTTGCATAGTTGCTAAATAGATCAAATGCTAAAGTTGCCTGTGATGAGTGTCACGGGCGTCCTCCTCTTCATCTGAAGAGGAGAGGCGAGAAGGATCGGAGGACCAAAATGCGGCGTGGTATGTGTTCATGATGAAATTTAATAAAGAAAACACTGAAACACACTATACAAAAACAATAAACGAAATAACGACCGTGACGCTAATGAGAACTGTGCTGACACAAGCAATCAACATAGACAATCACCCACAAACAAACAGTGAAACCCAGTCTACCTAAGTATGATTCTCAATCAGAGACAACTAATGACACCTGCCTCTGATTGAGAACCATACTAGGCCGAAACATACAAATCCCCAAATCATAGAAAAACAAACATAGACTGCCCACCCCAACTCACGCCCTGACCATACTAAATAAATACAAAACAAAGGAAATAAAGGTCAGAACGTGACAATGAGATTCTAATATGCAACCTTTGGGTTGCTAGACGTTTGCGTTTTTGCCTTAAGTAACCTTCTGTCTTATGTAAACATACCAAACGTAACATATCATACTAATTTAAGTGTCCCAGATTTACATTTACTATGTTATGTCTAGTCTGAGACCAGTCTGCTCTGTCAACAGAGATGCAAATGTAGAGAGATGTATTCCTGGGCGCACTTTCTGAGGTTCTTTATGTACACTTGGCTCAAACTACCAGAAAATTGACTACTTCAAAATGGAGATGGCCTCTGCCAATGGCACTGCCCATACTCTCACAGACACCGTAATGGGACAGATACAATGATGTGATGTCTATGGTTTCAGTCAACTTTTTCTTCATATTGTTTTGGAACTTGGGCCTCAATAAAACTTTAAATTGATTTACACCTGCTGGATCGGCATGTTAACATTGACTGTCTGTCTGCAGTGTAGCAGTCTGTCAAAATACTGCTACTTTTTAGTGGGTGTTCAATCTTCTCGGAGTAACAGTTGGGATAATGGGACAATTCGGAGTACAGTGCATTTCTCATTCCTGGATTGAGAATCTCTGCTCTCTACAAATGAATTCACCAGTGGATTTTACATATATACTGAACAAAAATATAAACACAACATGTAAAGTGTTGGTCCCATGTTTCATGAGCTGAAATAAAATATCCCCAGAAATGTTCCAATTTTGCTTCCGTCCCTCTCCACGCACCTCCCTGGGCTCGAACCAGGAACCCTCTGCACACATCAACAACTGCCTCTCATGAAGAATCGTTACCTACCGCTCCACCAAAACCACAGCCCTTATAGAGCAAGGAAACAACTACTTCAAAGTCTCAGAGCAAGTGAAGTCACAAATTGAAACGCTATTAGCGCGCACCTCGCTAACTAGCTAGCCATTGGATGCATATCTGTATTCCCAGTCATGTGAAATCCATAGATTAGGGCCTGATTCATTTATTTCAATTGCCTGATTTCCATATATGAACTGTAACTCAGTAAAGTCTTTGAAATTGTTACATGTTGTATTAATTTTTGCACATTGTAGTTTCCAGAAGATACCGACCCAAGTACCATTACGCTTGTTTACACTGAGCTGCACTGGGGTCTGAACACAATCATAGTTACATTAAGACACTGTGGAGCCAGAGCGAGATATGGGTCAGAAAACAAACCTCAATGTAGGTATGGGATATGTTACTGTACTAAATTTGAACTTTATCCACATTGCTCCATCGAGAAGATTGAAATACTGCTACTTTTTAGTGGGTGTTCAATCTTCTCGGAGTAACAGTTGGGATAATGGGACAATTCGGAGTACAGTGCATTTCTCATTCCTGGATTGAGGTACCTTTTGAGGCCATATCTCATACCGGCTCCATGTTGTCCTAATATACACTGGAAGGCTGTCCAAGACTAGTGCAGCTGTAAACAAGTGGGTCAGATCTGCTGGCTAATCTCAACCACACTGCACACTGCCCTAACCCATCTGGACAAGAGGAATACCTATGTGAGAATGCTGTTCATCGACTACAGCTCGGCATTCAACACCATAGTACCCTCCAAGCTCGTCATCAAGCTCGAGACCCTGGGTCTCGACCCCGCCCTGTGCAACTGGGTACTGGACTTCCTGACGGGCCGCCCCCAGGTGGTGAGGGTAGGCAACAACATCTCCTCCCCGCTGATCCTCAACACTGGGGCCCCACAAGGGTGCATTCTGAGCCCTCTCCTGTACTCCCTGTTCACCCACGACTGCGTGGCCACGCACGCACGCCTCCAACTCAATCATCAAGTTTGCGGACGACACAACAGTGGTAGGCTTGATTACCAACAACGACGAGACGGCCTATAGGGAGGAGGTGAGAGCCCTCGGAGTGTGGTGTCAGGAAAATAACCTCACACTCAACGTCAACAAAACTAAGGAGATGATTGTGGACTTCAGGAAACAGCAGAGGGAACACCCCCCTATCCACATCGATGGAACAGTAGTGGAGAGGGTAGCAAGTTTTAAGTTCCTCGGCATACACATCACAGACAAACTGAATTGGTCCACTCACACAGACAGCATCGTGAAGAAGGCGCAGCAGAACCTCTTCAACATCAGGAGGCTGAAGAAATTCGGCTTGTCACCAAAAGCACTCACAAACTTCTACAGATGCACAATCGAGAGCATCCTGGTGGGCTGTATCACCGCCTGGTATGGCAACTGCACCGCCCTCAACCGTAAGGCTCTCCAGAGGGTAGTGAGGTCTGCACAACGCATAACCGGGGGCAAACTACCTGCCCTCCAGGACACCTACACCACCCGATGCTACAGGAAGGCCATAAAGATCATCAAGGACATCAACCACCCGAGCCACTGCCTGTTCACCCCGCTGTAATCCAGAAGGCGAGCTCAGTACAGGTGCATCAAAGCTGGGACCGAGAGACTGAAAAACAGCTTCTATCTCAAGGCCATCAGACTGTTAAACAGCCACCACTAACATTGAGTGGCTGCTGCCAACACACTGCCAATGACACTGACTCAACTCCAGCCACTTTAATAATGGGAATTGATGGGAAATTATGTAAATATATCACTAGCCACTTTAAACAATGCTACCTTATATAATGTTACTTACCCTACATTATTCATCTCATATGCATACGTATATACTGTACTCTATATCATCGACTGCATCCTTACGTAATACATGTATCACTAGCCACTTTAACTATGCCACTTTGTTTACATACTCATCTCATATGTTATACTCTACTCGATATCATCTACTGTATCTTGCCTATGCTGCTCTGTACCATCACTCATTCATATATCCTTATGTACATATTCTTTATCCCCTTACACTGTGTATAAGACAGTAGTTTTTTGGAATTGTTAGTTAGATTACTTGTTCGTTATTACTGCATTGTCGGAACTAGAAGCACAAGCATTTCGCTACACTCGCATTAACATCTGCTAACCATGTGTATGTGACAAATAAAATTTGATTTGATTTGATTTGATTTAACCTACAGGCTTCATTTGAGTTAGATGATAGCACAGATAGGATTATCTTTAATGATAGCCTCAATGTCAACAGAGATCCAACCATATATTAGCAACATAAAAATATTTTTAAAAATGTTGCGCTTTTGATAGAGAACCCCATAATGCTGTCTGATAACCACCAGACACTTCTTCCAGTGTATATTAGGACACCATGGAGCCGGTATGAGATAAACGTACTTCAATCCAGGAATGAGAAATGCACTGTACTCCGAATTGTCCCATTATCTCAACTGTTAGTCCGAGAAGATTGAATGACCACTACAGAACCTAACTGCACCGCAAAAGTCGGGTAAACAATACATTCCTGTAGATATTTTCTCTCCACTTCCTATCCTCAAAAGGACCAACCGGTAAAGTGTAAATATATATTTATTTAACATTCTTCCCTGTATTGATTCTTGCGTGTTTTTTAACACGACTTCTTTCAGACTGAATATCCATGGGGTAACCGTGGTAACAGTCTGATGTTTAAGCAACCTAGGTGCTTGTTTACTAGGCTGATAAATCAGACTGTGATTCCAGCTTTCTGTTTACAAGGCCTGAAACTAAGCACTGCAAAAACGTTCCTTACAAACCAGAATGTTGAATAAAATGACATTTGAACTTACTCTACCCGTTGTCTGTGCAGTTGGTCCTTCTGCTGGTCGAAATTTGAGATATAATATCTACAGGAAAGTATTGTTTACCTGACTTTTTAGAGCGCCGGTACTGCCATTGAGATTTCTATCAGCAGGCACATGCGCAAAACCATGTAAACACATGCAGGACTTAGATTAGTAAACACATGCAGGACTTAGATTAGTAAACACATGCAGGATTTAAGATTAGTAAACACATGCAGGACTTAGATTAGTAAACACATGCAGGATTTAAGATTAGTAAACACATGCAGGACTTAGATTAGTAAACACATGCAGGACTTAGATTAGTAAACACATGCAGGACTTAGATTAGTAAACACATGCAGGATTTAAGATTAGTAAACACATGCAGGATTTAGATTAGTAAACACATGCAGGATTTAAGATTAGTAAACACATGCAGGATTTAAGATTAGTAAACACATGCAGGACTTAGATTAGTAAACACATGCAGGATTTAAGATTAGTAAACACATGCAGGATTTAGATTAGTAAACACATGCAGGACTTAGATTAGTAAACACATGCAGGACTTAGATTAGTAAACACATGCAGGACTTAGATTAGTAAACACATGCAGGACTTAGATTAGTAAACACATGCACGATTTAGATTAGTATGCATGCATCGTGTGCATGTATTTCTGTCTTGTGCCTGTGCCTGAGGTCAGTTTTTCCAAACTCCAGTCCTTGAGTAGCACCAACAGCACACAATATTGTTGTCACCCAGGACAAGCACACAGACTGAACTTGTAAACTAATCATCAAGCCCTCAATGAGTTGAATTAGGTAAGTTTTGCAACAACAAACATGTGCTGTTGATGGTACTCAAGGAGTTGGGAAACACTGCCTTAAGTGATGAGCAAACAAATCTTGATTGCCAGAGACAGAGACCTGCGTTTTAAAATCAGTTTGTTTTTAATACTACTTCCTGTGGATATTTTGTCTCAAATCTCGACCCGAATAAGAACCAACCCCATGGATAATCGACAGTAAATTCAAATAAAATTGTATTCAACATTCATGGCAGACAAGGGATGTTTAGTTATTTTTCCATATAAAATGTGTGACTATGCTATACAGGCAATGGAAAGCATAATCACATTCGGGACTAGTTGTTAACCTGCAGTCTCCACAGGTACAATAAGCTGAGCCGTAACATCAGAGAGCTTGATCAAAAGATCTGTGATCTGGATGAGAAGGATGGCTTCAGAGCCCACAGCACAGGTCAACTACTTGAGAAACTGTATCACTGTGACCTTCTGAATTCGAACTCAGGTCCCCTGCACCCATAGGAAACTTCTCTGTCATCTAAAATGAACATGTGGTAACACAGGTTTACTACAGAGTGATGATGATGTCTAACATTAGCATCTCTTCTTAAAGGTACGGCACTGGACTGATCCCTACCAAATAGGGTGAATGAACCCATTCCATCTCTCAATACCAAAAGTAGATTTAGATCAATTTATTCATCAATTGTACACAAGATCCAAAGGAAATTTGAAATGTTTCTGCTTTATCCCAATCTTTCTGGAAGACACACATACTGTACTTACACAGGTTGGAGCAGGTGGCTGCCACACTGGGCACCCGTGAGACAGTTGTTGTGGGGGGGGGGGGGGGGGGGGGGGTTAAGCAGTGGTGTAAAGTACTTAAGTAAAAATACTTTAAAGTACTACTTAAGTCGTTTTCTGTACTTTACTTTAATATTCATATTTTTGACTACTTTCACTTCACTACATTCCCTAAAGAAAATGTTATTTTTACTCCATACATTTTCCCTGACACCCAAAATTATCTATATGTCTATCTCTGATTTACAGGAGGTGGCTGCCCACGATAATGGTTAGCTTACAAATGTCTCAGAACCTGAACGATTAATGTACATGAACGATGTCGAGCTTTGTGTGTGTGTGTGTGCTGTGGCAATGTTTTTGAACCCTCTGAAATGTCAATTAGATTGTGCATCCGTGATTATCTACAGTATTTAGTGCTTTGTGGCATTGACTGTTCCTTAGATGTGCATGTGGGACCAGGGATTGTCACAGACCCATCTCCTCGTCACTAGGTGAGTGTTGGGTTTTGATTTAGTCTACTTTTTTATTTTCTAGCATCTTGTCATTGCTCAAACCAGCTGCACTGTCCCTAAATCCTACATTATTTATTTAATCAGAAATATGATAGACTTTGTAACCTGGATTGACTCTTCAAAGATTAACTGCATATTTGACCTACAATGATGTGAGACCACTATCAAACATAAACTGCACTTTGTCACACTTATCTTGACAATATGTTTGAAAGCTCAAAGGTTCCAGGCATAAGTTTGGATGAAGTAGTCTATGATGGTAAATAGTGTTGTACAAATGGGGATTCTGATCGTCTCATTGGTGCCTTTTGTTTTCCAGAAGGAGAATCTTGTGGCGCAGACCTAGTGACCGACTGGGTCATTGAAGAGGCTTGCATGCTTATGTGTGCATGTCAAGTATGAGCATGTGTGTGCGTTTAACCGTGCGACTATGTTTTTGGGAGTGTTAATTCTAATTTCAACATGTAGTGTTCCAATTTTTTTATTCTGATAAACATTGAGAAGATAGTAAATATACCTTTGAACAAATAATTACTTACAATTATGTATGTTTTGTAAACAATAAACTCACGGTAACAAGTTGTTTCACACTTAAGACCATTTGCATATAGAATTTTCCTTCAGAGAAATGGTAAAGAACCCCCACCTCGTAATGTAAACATTGCTAACACATTTTCAATCCCTTTTATACTCCAGCGAATGGGATTATACAAACACTATGAATGCACAGAAAGCTACACCTCGCTCACATTAGCAACCACAGGTCAGTATGTCCATACAGATATTCGACATGACACACAGCTGAAACAGACATGAGTCCATCCACTCATCCAGTACACAGACCAGGTCCCACCCTCCCCCTAAGGCACCCGTGTACAAGGTCCCACCCTCCCCCTAAGGCACCCGTGTACAAGGTCCCACCCTCCCCCTAAGGCACCCGTGTACAAGGTCCCACCCTCCCCCTAAGGCACCCATGTAGGAACTTAAGATTTGCTGTTAACAGAAACCATTAATATATTACAATTGACAGTTTTAATATTTGGTTACAAAGGGAACCCAGACTATCTCCTCTTTCACAGTCCTTACGCATCAGATCCACCAGAAACGCACATAGACGATGAGTGTAATGAAGAAGACCGCCCCGGCTGCTATCTTGGCATAGGTGGATCGGGTGTTGAGGTACTTGGCATCGCTGCGGTACTTCTTTGAAAGGCTGGACAGATTGCTGGCTTTGGTGTCGAGAGCTGTAGGGGAAAAAAATTCTGATTAATATTTAGGACCGTAATGTAACCAATAGCTGCATTATATCTAACTGTGAATGTATATGCAGGCTTCAAATCATAAATGAATAAGAAAGGTGGGCAATTCCTGACATGAAAGTATGACTAAAAGTTTTTAAAGAACTAGGATTTTCAAAATGTGCAACAAGTTTCTAATACAAGGGAGAGTATATGTAACTGTGAATCTCAGTGTTTGGAACATCACTGTTTTAACTTTGATGTCAACAGATAGAACATTAAAAAAATAGAAAAGTATTCTACAAAACTTAGAAATGTGCCTTTTTCACATGTTGAAACTGGTATTGTGCTGGTGATAACTGATGTATGAAAGTGATGGTTGCCGTTTAACAGATATTGCGATTCAACAACTGATGTCACTGAATATGGATCCAGCTCCATTATACAGTTGAAGTCGGAAGTTTACATACACCTTAGCCAAATACATTTAAACTCAGTTTTTCCACAATTCCTGACATTTAATCCTAGTAAAAATTCCCTGTCTTTGGTCAGTTAGGATCAATACTTTATTTGAAGAACGTGAAATGTCAGAATAATAGTAGAGAGAATGATTTATTGCAGCTTTAATTTCTTTCATCAAATTCCCAGTGGGTCAGAAGTTTACATACACTCAATTAGTATTTGGTACCATTGCCTTTAAATTGTTTAACTTGGGTCAAACGTTTCTGTAGCCTTCCCCAAGCTTTCCACAATAAGTTGGGGGAATTTTGGCCCATTCATCCTGACAGAGCTGGTGTAACTGAGTCAGGTTTGTAGGCCTCCTTGCTCACACACACTTTTTCAGCTCTGCCCACAAGTTTTCTATGGGATTGAGGTCAGGGCTTTGTGATGGTCACTCCAATACCTTGACTTTGTTGTCCTTAAGCCATTTTGCCACAACTTTGGAAGCATGCTTGGGGTCATTGACCATTTGGAAGACCCATTTGCGACCAAGCTTTAACTGATGTCTTGAGATGTTGCTTCAATATATCCACAGAATTTCCCTTCCTCATGAGGTTATCTGTTTTGTGAAGTGCATCAGTCCCTCCTGCAGCAATGCACCCCCACAACATGATGCTGCCACCCCCGTGCTTCCTGGTTGGGATGGTGTTCTTGGACTTGCAAGCCTCCCCCTTTTTCCTCCAAACATAACAATAGTTATTATGGCCAAACAGTTCTATTTTTGTTTCATCAGACCAGAGGACATTTCTCCAAAAAGTACGATCTTTGTCCCCATGTGCAGTTGCAAACCATAGTCTGGCTTTTTTAGAGAGGTTTTGGAGCAGTGGATTCTTCCTTGCTGAGCGGACTTTCAGGTTATGTCGATATAGGACTCGTTTTACTGTGGATCTAGATACTTTTGTACCGGTTTCCTCCAGCATCTTCACAAGGTCCTTTGCTGTTGTTCTGGGATTGATTTGCACTTTTCGCACCAAAGCACGTTCATCTCTAGGAAACACAACGCGACTCCTTCCTGAGCAGTATGACAGCTGCGTGGTCCCATGGTGTTTATACTTGTGTAATATTGTTTGTACAGATGAACATGGTACCTTCAGGCATTTAGAAATTGCTCCCAAGGATGAACCAGACTTGTGGAGGTCTCACTTTCTTTCTGAAGTCTTAGCTGATTTCTTTAGATTTTCCCATGATGTCAAGCAAAGAGGCACTGAATTTGAAGGTAGGTCTTGAAATACATCCACAGGTACACCTCCAATTGACTCAAATTATGTAAATTAGCCTATCAGAAGCTTCTAAAGCCATGACATAATTTTCTGGAATTTTCCAAGCTGTTTAAAGGCACAGTCAACTTAGTGTATGTAAACTTCTGACCCACTGGAATTGTGATAGAGTGAAATAATCTGTCTGTAAACAATTGTTGGAAAAATTATTTGTGTCATGCAAAGTTTGCCAAAACTATAGTTTGTTAACAAGACATTTGTGGAGTGGTTGAAAAACGAGTTTTGTGTATGAAAACTTCTGACTTCAACTGTATGTATGAAAACATCTGCTAAACTATCCCTTTTAAATGAATGATGTGTATTTTATGTCTGTATGGTGGGTTTGATGCCAGGGCTGTGTACTGTACGAGGTATGGTTATTATAAATGACCTGATAGGGCCTCTCCTCGTTGCAGGACCTCTTCAATGTTTGCCACCATGATCCGCTGGACATCCTGCAGTTCTGTGTTGATGCTGCCCAGGTTCCTCCGTGCCCTGCTGTCAATGTAGGTTTTTTTGGTTTTCTGGATGTACGTGTCTGAGGACAGAGGAAGGATGAGACGCAATTACACACTAAGTCTTGGTTTATGGTGCATCTCCATTACATTGAGTCATTTTGCAGACACTCTCATCCAGAAAGACTTACTGGAGCAATTAGGGTTAAGTGCCTTGCTCAAGGGCACATTGACAGATTTTTCACCTTGTTGGCTTGGGGATTCGAACCAGCAACCTTCAGGCTACTGGCCCAACGCTCTTACCTCTAGGCTACCTGACACCCTACTCTAATGTGGCATCCTCTAGTTGTCTACTCGTCTCTGCTGCACTGAATCAAAAAACATGGAATGGGGGAAAAGCAACATAGCAGGGAATTTGCTTTTGCCAGACTTATTTAGTTGTTGTTGTTTTTTTACATCAGTGTGGATTAAGGAAAGGCATTATGAAGGAAAGGACATTTCCCAAATGCTTTTTGTTTGCCTGGGATGTCTTAAAAATGGGACGATAATGAGTGAAAAAAAGACAACCTCTCACCAAACTCAATGAAAGAGTACGGCCTGGAGACTGTGGAGACTTTCTTTCCATGCTGCTCATGGAATTCTGTCTGGAGGTCTTCCAGGTACCCAAAGACCAGCCTCTTGGGAAACACGGCTTCGCACAAGGCCAAGTAGCACACACCATGTTCTAATACATAGCTGGGGAGACAGACAGTATGTTAATGGAAAGTTACAGAGTTATAGTGAAGCTTCATTGAGATTTCCACATAGACCCACAGCATCCGTCCAGTGACAGGCTAGAGAGTTATCGTAAAAAGGTTAATTGTCTCCAGAGTTACTCCTGACCACATAACCAGTCTTGCCTAGTTTACTCACAAAACAACTCTGGACCCTGAATGACACAGCAGACACATCCTGCAGTGCATACTAAATGAACGGCAAGGACACAAATCGGAACATCGCTTTGACTTCCTCAATACCACGAAATACACAAAGATAATAATGACAGTATTATAAACACAGATTTAGGAGGAGGTCCTAGAGAGTTCCACCTTTGATTATCACACAAGACTGCTACTTGACTGGTAAATATAGAATGGTGGATAGGCTGTATGCAAAATATAAAATGAGAATTGTGCATAGAAGATTAATCATGTTACTTAGTGTTAGTGTTTTCAGTATGCTGGTAATTCAAATTTACACAAGGATGTGTTCTTAAGGCCTCATCAGCTTGGTTATTATCAGTTAGTCAATAGTTACTCAATTAATAAGTAACTTTTTGGTACAATTTTACATGTTCAGCCTAGGAGAACCTGTAGAGTGTGTGTGTCGAGTCCATCCAACTCTGATCCTATTGGCTGTGTGTGTGAAAGAGAAATTCATCTTCATTAGCTTATTATACTCAACAAAAATATAAACAACAATTTCAAAGTAAAATCTGAGGTACAGTTCATATAAAGGAACTCACTAAATTGACAAATTCTTTAGGCCCTAATCTATGGATTTCACATGACTGGGCAGGGGTGCAGCCATGGGTGGGCCTTGGAGGGCATAGGCCCACCAACTTGGCAGTCAGGCCCACCCATTGGGGAGCCAGACTCAGCCAATCAAAATGAGTTTTTCCCCACAAAAGGGCTTTATTACAGACAGAAATACTCCTCAGCAACCCCCCTCAGACGATCCCACACGTGAAGAAGCCTGATGTGGAGGTCCTGGGTTGGCGTGGTTACGTGTGGTTTGCGGTTCTGAGGCTGGGTGAACATACTGCCAAATTCTTCAAAATGACATTGGAAGCAGTTTATGGTAGAGAAATGAACATTAAATTATGTAGTAACAGCTCTGGTAGATATTCATGCATTCAGCATGCTAATTGCACACGCCCTCACAACATCTGTGGCCTTGTGTTGTGTGACAAAACTGTACATTTCAAGTGGCCTTTTATTGTCCCCAGCAAAAGGTGCACCTGTGTAATGATCATGCTGTTTAATCAGCTTCTTGATATGCCACCTGTCAGATGGATGGATTATCTTGGCGAAGGAGAAATGCTCACTAACTGGGATGCAAACAGATTTGTGCACACAATTTGACAGAAATAAGCTTTTTGTGCATATGGAACTATTCTGGGATTTGTTATTATTTCAGCTCACGAAACCAACACTTTACATGTTGCGTTGATATTTTTGTTCAGTGTAGTAACCCTCCCAAACAATATCACTCTGGATGCAGTAGTGACTATGATATTATTTAAGACAAATGTAAAAGATAAAAATATATAATATTAAGAAAATCCACTTCTAACAATACTTACTGGAAAGACATGACCCCAGCCTCCAGGGTACATCTGTTGGGGCTCTGGGCATTGAGTTTGCGGCAGAGCTGCTTAGCCTGGCTCTGGTAGTGTTGCAAGTCTCTTCCTGACTAAACATAGGCGAGATAAAGGGGTATAAAATAACATGTTTGCAGTTATAACAAACATCTACACTATATCTGATAGAAAGCAAATGGGAAAATAAAATGTTAGCTAGTAGTATTCAGCAGAATATGATACAACTTAGCCGTGCTAACTTTACAAACATGATTTAGCCTTCTAACTAGCTAGCTAGTTAAATTAGTTAGGGAGTATGCTACATGACCAAAGGTATGTGTACACCTGCTCATCGAACATCTGCACACACTTCATCAGTCTCTCATTCACAATTTGACAACCACTTGATAATATACTCAGACTATACTCAATTTAATCTGGTCTTTACCTATAGCCTACTAAAACACACTAACATGACCAATGTGGACACCTGCTTGTTGACCACCTCGTTCCAAAATCATGGGCATTAATATGGAGTTGGTCCCCCTTTGCTGCTATAACCGTCCTCCTGAGAAGGCTTTCCACTAGATGTTGGAACACGTCGCGGCTGAACCGTTGTTGCTCCTAGACATTTCCACTTCACAATAACAGCCCTTACAGTTGACCAGGGCAGCTCTAGCAGGGGAGAAATTTGACTAACTGACTTGTTGGAAAAGTGGCATCCTATGACGGTGCCACGTTGAAAGTCATTGAGCTCTTCAGTCCGGTTATATTACTGTCAATGTTTGACTATGGAGATTGCATGTCTGTGCGCTCAAACAACTATCAGTAATCGGTGTGGCTGAAATAACCAAATCTACTCATTTAAAAGGGTATCCACATACTTTTGTATATACAGTGCATTCAGGAAAGTTCAGACCCCTTCACTTTTTGTTACGTTTACAGCCTTATTCTAAAATTGATTAAATTGTCCCCCCCATCAATCTACACACAATACCCCATAATGACAAAGCAAAAACAGCTTTAAAGAACTTTTTGCTAATTTATATAAAATAAAAAAAACTCATATCACATTTACATAAGTATTCAGACCCTTTACTCAGTACTTTGTTGAAGCATCTTTGGCAGCAATTACATCCTTGAGTCGTCTTGGGTATGACGCTACAAACTAGGCACATGTATTTGGGGAGTTTCTTCGTAGGTTCCTGCCTTTCGCGGGAGTTTTTCCTAGCTGCCGTGCTTCTACATCTGCATTGCTTGCTGTTTGGGGTTTTAGACTGGGTTTCTGTACTGCACTTTGTGGCATCTGCTGATGTAAAAAGAGCTTTATAAATACATTTGATTGATTAATTTCTCCCGTTCTTCTCTGCAGATCATCTCAAGCTCCGTCAGGTTGGATGGGGAGTGTCGCGGCACAGCTATTTTCAGGTCTCTCCAAAGATCGGGTTCACTTCCCTGACCAAGGCTCTTCTCCCCAGATTGCTCAGTTTGGCCGGGTGGCCAGGTCTACGAAGAATCTTGGTGATTCCAAACATTCTCCCATTTAAGAACGATGGAGGCCACTGTGTTCTTGGGGACCTTCAATGCTGCATTTTTTGGTACCCTTGCCCAGATCGGTGTCTCGTCACAGTCCTGTCTCAGAGCTCTACAGACAATTCATTCGACCTCATGGCTTGGTTTTTGCTCTGAGGGTATACTTATGTAAATAAGATATTTCAGCTTTTTCTTTTTAATAAACATTTTTAAAAGTCTAATAACCTGTTTTAACTTTGTCTTTATGAGGTATTGTGTGTAGATTGATGAGGGGAAAAATGACTTGATCCATTTCAGAATAAGGCTGTAACGTAACAAAATGTGGAAAAAGTGAAGGGTCTGAATACTTTCCGATTGCACTGTATGGCGTAGCTCTCAAACTCCAGGTATCATTCTGCCTTCTCCCTGGAGTTCTCAGTCATAAGCTTCACCGAAGTCTGGTTCAGGTTAACTACAATCCCAATGCTGTGATTTAACACTTAGAAACGTCAATAATCATTGCTTGCAATATGGCTTTCGAAACATATGGCCCTCATCTTTCAACAGCGAGAAAGAATCCTTCAAATAAAAAATAAAAAACACACTTACTGTCTCAGTTTTGCACAGATCCATACTAGAGGTCGACCAATTAATCGGCATGGACGATTAATTAGGGCCGATTTAAAGTTTTCATAACAATCCGTAATATGCCTTTTTGGACGCCGATTATGGCCGATTACATTACAATCCATGAGAAAACTGCGTGGCAGGCTGACCACCTGTTACGCGAGTGCAGCGACAAAAGGACCTTGTGGCTGCAATGAGCCAAGGTAAGTTGCTAGCTAGCATTAAACTTTTCTTATAAAACAACCATCAATCTTTACATAATCACTTGTCCTGCGTTGCATATAATCAATGCGCTGTTAATTTATCATCGAATCACAGCCTACTTCAACTTTGCCAAACGGGTGATGATTTAACAAAAGCGCATTCGCGAAAAAAGCACATTCATTGCACAAATTTACCTAACCATAAACATCAATGCCTTTCTTAAAATCAAAACACAGAAGTATATTTTTTTAAACCTGCATATTTAGTTAAAATAAATGCATGTTAGCAGGCAATATTAACTAGGGAAATTCTGTCACTTATCTTGCGTTCAGTGCAAGCAGAGTCAGGGTATATGCAAAAGTTTGGGTCACTTGGATCGTTGCGAACTGTTTCTTCCTAACAAAGACCGTAATTAATTTGCCAAAATTGTACATAATATTGAAGGTTGTGCAATTTAACAGCAATATTTAGACTTAGGGTTGCCACCCGCTCAACAAAATACGGAATGGTTCCGCATTTCACTGAAAGAATAAACGTTTTGTTTTCGAAATTATAGTTTCCGGATTTGACCATATTAATGAGCAAAGGCTCGTATTTCTGTGTGTTTATTATAATTAATTTGATATTTGATAGAGCAGTCTGACTGAGCGGTGGTAGGCAGCAGCAGGCTCGTAAGCATTCATTCAAACAGCATTTTACTGCATTTGCGAGCAGCTCTTAGCAATGCTTGAAGCACAGCGCTGTTTATGACTTCAAGCCTATCAACTCTCGAGATTAGGCTGGCAATAAAGTGCCTATAAGAACATCCAATAGTCAAAGGTTTATGAAATAGAAATGGTACAGAGAGAAATAGTCGACGCATCATAATTCCTATAACTACAACCTAAAACTTCTTAACTGGGAATATTGAACCACCAGCTTCACATGTTCTCATGCTCTGGGCAAGGAACTTAAACATTAGCTTTTTTACAAGGCATATATTGCAATTTTACTTTCTTTTCGCATTATTTAAACCAAATTGAACATGTTTCATTATTTATTTGAGACTATTTATTTATGTATTATATTAAGTTCAAATAAAAGGGTTAATTGTTCATTCAGTATTGTTGTAATTGCAATTATTACAAATAAATATACAAATTGGCCGATTAATCTGCTTTTTTTGGGTCCTCGAATAAATCGGTGTTGAAAAATCATAATCGGTCGAACTCTAATCCATACAGCTTCCACTTCCTGAGTCACACTTACACACAGGTGTTCTGAGCATAATAAATAATGGCGCCGTAGATGGCTGCCGTTTTACGGTCTCCTAACCAATTGTGCCATTGTGTGTATTTTGTTGCGTTATTTGTAACTTATTTTGTACATAGCGTTTCTGACAATGTCTCTTATGACTGAAAAGAGCTTCTAGATATCAGGACAGCGATTACTCACCTTGTACTGGAAGAAGATTTTTTCTTTAACGAGTTGGACGCAAAGGATTTACTTCAGACACCCGACAAGAACCAAATCCCTGTGATTGACATTAGAAAGAGACGGAGATATCGGGGACATAGGTCAGGGTGCCTTGTAAGGATCCGACAGCGAGTGGGTAATCTGCCTCTACCATCAGTCGTATTAGCCAACGTATAATCATTGGATAACAAAATAGATTAACTACAATAACGAATATCTTACCAATGGGACATTAAAAACTGTAATATCTTATGTTTTACGAGTCGTGTCTGAACGACGACATTAATAACATACAGCTGGCGGGGTTTACGCTGCATCGGCAAGATAGAACAGCCGTCGTCAGTAATACAAGGTGTGGCGGTCTGTGTATATTTGTAATCAACAGCTGGTGCACAAAATCTAATAGTAAGGAAGTCTCAAGGTTTTGCTTGGCTGAGGTAGAGTATCTCATGACAAGCTGTAGACCACACTATTTACCAAGAGAGATTGTCTATTTACCACCACAAACTAATGCTGGCACTAAGACCGCAACCAATGAGCTGCATATGGCCATAAGCAAACAGGAAAAGGCTCATCCAGAGGTAGCGCTCCTAGTGGCCGGGGACTTTAATGCAGGAAACTTTAATCCGTTTTATCTCATTTCTACCCGCATGTTATGTGGGCAACAAGAGGAAGAAAAAAAAAAGCTCTAGACCACCTTTACTCCACACACAGAGACGTGTACAAAGCACTCCATCGCCCTCCATGTAGAAAATCTGACCATAATGCTATCCTACTGATTCCTGCTTACAAGCCAAAACTAAAGCAGGAAGGACCAGCGACTCGGTCAATAAAGAAGTGGTCAGATGATGCAGATGCTAAGCTACAGGACTGTTTTGCTAGCACAGACTGGAATATCTTCCTGGATTCTTCCGATGGCATTGAGGAGTACACCACATCAGTCACTGGCTTCATCAATAAGTGCATTGATGACGTCGTCCCCACAGTGACTGTACGTACCCCAACCAGAAGCCATGGATTACAGACAACATCTGCACTGAGCTAATCAAATGTCTATCCAGACTATTTGTATTGTTGTTGTCCCCCTCTTTTACGATGCTGCTACTCTACTATCTATGCATAGTCACTTTAACTCTACCTACATGTACATATCACCTCAATTACCTCGACTAGCCTGTGCCCCCGCACATCGACTCTGTACCGGTACCCCGTGTATATAGCCTCGCTACTGTTATTTTACTACCGCTCTTTAATTATTTGTTATTTTTAACTTAACTATTTTTAACTTACTACTCGTTTTTCTTTAAAATGCATTGTTTGTTAAGGGCTTGTAAGTAAGCATTTCATTGTATTCGGCGCATGTGACAAATAAAACTTGATTTGATTTTCTAGATAGATAGCTATCTATAACACAGGTGGTTGCCTCGTCTTCAGTATGTTTTCTGTAAACTTGCCCAGTACCATAGAGATATGGCCATGTGGGAACACTAACCCTTTCAAGGTGTGTATCAATTTAACAATTTTTGTTATATTATTTCTAGCTGATTTGAAAGACAAGGTCCTTATGCTTCCAAAAACTGTACCGCAAGCGATGTGTGTAAATGTTCAGATTGACAGAGCACCCACATACAGAAGACGCCTTCGTCAAATGACTTATGTGCAATGTCGTGATCGAGGGCTAAACTTAGCTAGGAAACACATTTTATTCATTCAAACCTGCTCGTCTTCTTGCATCGATGCAGCAAGCGGCAGTCCATCTGCTACCCGAGCGATCATTGTCAGCAAAACCATATTGACCGAAATCTCTCAAATTCACACTACAGATTGAGTTGTAGGTGTTTACTGGCTGTGCCAAAACTTCCTATAAACTTGGCTACGTAGCTTCTGCTGTCAATTCTGACGCGCTGGAGGGGAGCTCGATGTGTGAGCTGGCCGGAAGTCCATGTTGTTGTGCCCTGGAATTGGGTCCGACTGCAAATCCGTTTTTTTGCAACTTTCTTACAAATCGCCATAACTGTATCGTTTGTCAGTTATACAATAACAAACGCAACGGAATTTGTTGCAAAAAAAAACCCGATAATATTTTGTAATGTAATTTTGTTTATATTTTTTGTCTCATAAAGTTCGATTATCCAGACCGGACCAGACAGTGAGCCAGACGGATAGCACCTCGATTGCTTATGTCTGATATTGAGAGATGCAGATGTCCCTGATGCCGGCGCCTGTCCTTTGAAGCTGGTCGAACGCCTAAGAACCAATACAGGCAGAACCATGAACAGATCCTGTAAAAAATGGTAATAAATAAATACATTTTGTAATGTTTGTCCTTGCGATAACATTGGATATTTGTATTTTGTCTTGTCCAGTCGTTTTGTTTGTGTTAAGGTTTGCTGGCTCTTTGTATAGGGACTCGTTGTGCAATGGAACCGTGTTCTTATTGGATTTTCTTTTGTTATTATACTCAAAAGCTGATATTCAGCTTTCTTCAGTTTTTCATTTAAATTCAATTCAATTTTGGTCCCTTTTTTCCAGCTCTTGCTTATGAAATAAATAATAATAGTTGCTATATCCTGCCTGTAATAAAGCTCAATTGATAGCATCCTCGATGCATTGAAATAGCCTGATGATGGCATACATGACCATATAGCTTTCCTAATATAGCCTATTGCATGTTTGCACTACAAACAATACGTCTCCATTTGAGGGCTCATGTTATAAAAAAAATGTATCCGTGCTCTTGACCATCAACAAACATGCCTAAATAGCACACACAACCAGCCATTATGTATATACTCTCGTCTACCATTCGTACAAGACATCGCTGGTAACTTGATTGGGTCACGAACGCATATTCCTAATTGTCACGTCCCTCCATTTGCTGGTGGCCCAATCCGTCTCGCAGGAGATTACCCCGCGCATTGGCACCATTGGCATCGCGAACGCCTTTGAATGGCCCATGGTGTGAGGTGCAGCTGGCACACCATGTGATGTGATTGGAGCTCACGACTGCGCATCGCTAAACCGTGTGGTCTCTTCATAAAACAAGGCCTCTTCATATATTCATGTAGACTTAGTGAAGGCCTTGGCCAGTGGGATATTATTGGATATTTCTGATTACTTAATCATGGTGGAATGTTCATTTGGGTGGCCTCCTAATAGGCAAGTTAATTGACTAGTCACTGACACAAGGTCAGATATTTCCCATCCTCCTGATGGTTAAGTTCAGATCTGTGGTTATGGGCCACTTCTATCTGGAATGTATATCCTTCACCCCCACTCCTCCCCTTCCAGCAGCATACCACCCTGGTCTGCATCCCACTTCTGGCTTGCCTCTGTCCTACACACTGAAGAAGGCTGTAAAGCCGAAACGTCTGCGTACGCTATAAAAAAAATAAAAAATAATAATGAAGTAATCTTTCTGAGACATTTTTTTTTTGTGCGAACCCATTACACCTCATTGTTTGCCTCTGAAGCTAAGCAGGGTCGGTCCTGGTCAGTCCCTGGATGGGAGACCAGGTGTTGCTGAAGTGGTGTTAGAGGGCCAGTAGGGGGAAAGTCTTCCCTCTGGTCTTAAGATCAAATCCCAATGCCCCAGGGCAGTGATGGGGACATAGCCCTGCATAGGGTGCTGTCAAAGATGGTGGATAAATGAAGATAGTTCAACTCAGGTGTTTATCATAGATTAGTTCCTGTCTACTTACGGGGGTGGCTCTCCCATAGACACCAATGCGATAGCAGCTGGGTCTGGTCAACTTAGTTCATTGACTTCCATTTCGGATGAGACGTTAAACAGGTGTCCTGTCTCTCTGTGGTCACAAAGAATCCTATGGTACTTATTGTAAGAGTAGGGGTGTTAACCCCGGTGTCCTGGCTAAATTCGCAACCTGTCCATATTTCGATCATGGCCACATAATCATCCACCTCGTTTCTAAAGGGCATATATCACTCCTCACCTCTCCAACTGATAGCTGATGTTTGATGAGCGTCCTGGTGCAAATTGGTTGCCGTCCATCACCCAAGTTGGTGCTACACATTAGTGGTGGATGAGGTGAGCCTCCTCCTTGCTACAGTAGGTAAAGCACTTTGGGTGTCTAGAAAAACGCTATGTAAGTCCAATAAATTATTTATGAATTATTCATATCTTTGTCTTCTTTTACCTCCCTCCCTTCCTCTAGGTCAGCCTGTGATGTGTGTGGGTGAGGAGATGGGCTGCACCTCGGCCAAGCAGGTGTTGGCCGTGCCCAGTGGTGAGGAGGGCCGCAGTAAAGCCTACAGCAATGGGGATGTTCTTTCTGGTCAGTGCTGGAAACACATTCACCTGGGTTGTTTAGGAGACTCAGACCATCCATTCATATCGGAATATGCTGTAAAACAAAAATGCGTGTGTCTCAGTAGAATATGGAATTGTATGTTAGTTTCATTTGTTACAATTCTCTCTGCAATGTTAGGAACATTTCGCCTCACTGAATACAACCCTGATTTACAGACAGCACACTGTGCCATCGTGCAGTACCACTCCGAGGTGGTTTCCCCTTGGTACAGATCTAGGATCAGATTCCTCTCCCCCAATCATAACCTAACCATTAGTGGGTCAAATGAAAAAACGCCATCCACACAGTGCCAATAGGGTTAACTTTGGTCGTTACAATGAAACAGCAGTTTCAGTAAATTATTCAAACCAGGAGGAGTTCCTTACAGGGGTTGGAACCGGTTCTGGGAACAGAACAGAAACCCGCAAAATAAGTAACATTTTCAAGGAACGGAACCGGGAACGAACGTGATCCTTACTGTTCTGGTTATTTTAAAAGCATGGGAACCGGTTACAAAGCCCTTTCTCTGTCACTTGGAAACGTATTCCAGTGTCTGCCTCCCTGCCTGCCAGAGGCAAATCTTTGCCAGTGTGTGTGCATGTTTAGGCTACCTGCCCATCCCCCCTCTGAAGCATAGGCTACTGTACTGACGTTACCATAGGCTACTGTACTGACGTTACCATAGGCTACTGTACTGACGTTACCATAGGCTACTGTACTGACGTTACCATAGGCTACCGTACTGACGTTACCATAGGCTACTGCACTGACGTTACCATAGGCTACTGTACTGACGTTACCATACTGACGTTACCATAGGCTACTGTACTGACATTACCATAGGCTACTGTACTGACATTACCATAGGCTACTGTACTGACGTTACCATAGGCTACTGCACTGACGTTACCATAGGCTACTGTACTGATGTTACCATAGGCTACTGTACTGACGTTACCATAGGCTACTGTACTGACGTTAGCATAGGCTACTGCACTGACGTTAGCATAGGCTACTGTACTGACGTTACCATATTGACATTACCATACTGATGTTACCATAGGCTACTGTACTGACATTACCATACTAACGTTACCATAGGCTACTGCACTGACGTTAGCATAGGCTACTGTACTGACGTTACCATAGGCTACTGTACTGACGTTACCATACTGACGTTACCATAGGCTACTGTACTGACATTACCATAGGCTACTGTACTGACATTAGCATAGGCTACTGCACTGACGTTACCTTAGGCTACTGTACTGACGTTAGCATAGGCTACTGTACTGACGTTAGCATAGGCTACTGTACTGACGTTACCATAGGCTACTGTACTGACGTTACCATAGGCTACTGTACTGACGTTACAAACGTGATTCAGAAGACAGGTAAAAGAGATTATTTATTAGCTGGAGAAGAATGGTTTAATCTTTTCAATGCTATTTAAGGATACTATAAGGCCTCGTTATCACGTTTCACGCTGGATTTATTAACTACAAAAAGGTAAAACGTGTTTAGCTAGCGAGCTCAAAGGACATTCAAAGTTCCTCCATAGAAGCCGGTCCTCCTAGGTATAATTCTACGAACCTAATTCAGGTAATGCATGCCATAACAAGATGTTCAACCCTCTCTCGCTCTCTCCTCACCCGCAAAATTTCAGTCGCATCTTGCGCCATAAGGCTACACTGTCCATCACGCATGTAAACAACTAGCTTGCCTGCTCAATTCGCACTGATTGGTGAAGTAATTTAGTTTAAAGTTTTTATGTCACATTCACAAGTACAGTGAAATGCCTTTATTGCAAACTCAAAACCCAACACTGCAATAATCAATAACAATGTAATGCTAGGGGGGGGGGGGGGGACGAAAAATATGAAGAAATATGAAGAACACAATAAGTAAATAAGCATATTATATACAGGGTCGGTTCCAATAGCACATTTAGAATGTGCAGGGATACTGGAGAGTAGATATGTATAGGGGTAAGGTGACTAGGCATCAGGATATAAGATAAACTGAGTAGCAGCAGTTTAATGAGCTAAATGTTTTTTTTTTTCTTGATTTCACAGGTTAAAAAAGGAACAGAAAGGAACCATATAAACCTGCACTTTTTGGGGGTTCGAACCGGTTCAGAACTTTATTTTGCAGTTTGGAACAGTGGAAAGGCCCACATTTTTTTGTGGTTCTGTTCAGAAAAATAATTTTGGTTCCAATCCTTGGTTCCTAATATGGGTCCCATATTTTCCATTAATACCAATCATCTTATCTTGTTCCTATTGACCTGTAAAATGAGGAACAAGAAGACCTTGTACTACTGTTATGACATTATGTTCTGATGAGGCTTGTTTATGGCTGCATGTCTGTTGTCAGGTCATTCTCTCTTTATTAGGTCATCGGCTGTGCATCATGCATCTGTTTCCCTTTCCTCTAATCTCTATGCTTAGTGTGTGTGTGTGTGTGTGTGTGTGTGTGTGTGTGTAAAAGAGAGAGAGGGGGGGGGGGGGGGGGCAGGAGCTGTCCTGCTTTCCAACCATTGTGAAAAGAGGACCTTCTTTGAACAGTTACTTTGAGCATGTCATTATTTTTTTTGTCAAGTATTGACCTGGATGCCACTGATTGTTCTGCTGATTACTGCAGCTCCTCCTCCTCTCCTCTTATCTGGATGAACAGTCGATTCCTGATCAATATAATTGATGGGGACTGTCATGGATATATGCTCTAATCAGTCATCCTCTAATCTGAAGCATGCAGATATCAAATAAAAATGTATTGTCACAAGCAAAAATAAGTTGATGTTGCTGGTAGTGTTAATGGCAAAAAATATAAATGCACTCTTGCATGATTTGTTTTTAACCCAAATCCCGCATACGCCCGCTCTTTCTTACAGATGAGTACAAGAAAGGTGTGGCAAGTGTGAAGTATATAAATAGAGAAGAGGATAGACTAAACAACTGCGACCAGGACAGCACGGTGAGAAAGACTGATGTTAAGTTACTCATTCATCATACAGTTTGACACACACTTTTTCAGATAGTTTAACAAAGAATATCCTATTTTATATTTATTTAACCAGGTAGGCCAGTTGAGAACAAGTTCTGGCCAAGATAAAGCAAAGCACTGGGACACAAACAACAGAGTTACACATGGGATAAACAAACATACAGTCAATAACACAATAGAAAAATATATATTCAGTGTGTTCAAATGTAGTAAGATTAGGGCGTTAAGGCAATAAATAGGCCATAGTGGTGAGAAATAACTACAATTTAGCATTAACACTGGAGTGATAGATCTGCAGAAGATGGTGTGCAAGTAGAGATACTGGGTTGCAACGGAGCAAAAAAAACAAAAAACAATATGGGGACGAGGTAGTTGGGTGGGCTATTTCACAGATGGGTTGTGTACAGGTGCAATGATCAGTAAGCTGCTCTGACAACTTATGCTTAAAGTTAGTGAGGGAGATATAAGTCTCCAGCTTCAGGGATTTTTTTGTAAGTCGTTTCAGTCATTGGCAGCAAAGAACTGGAAGGAAAGGCAGCCAAAGGAGGAGTTTGATTTGTGGATGACCAGTGAAATATACAGTTGGAGTCAGAAGTTTACATACACCGTAGCCAAATACATTTAACCTCAGTTTTTCACAATTAACTTGGGTCAAACGTTTTGGGTAGCCTTCCACAAGCTTCCCACAATAAGTTAGGTAAATTGTGTCCCATTCCTCCTGACAGAGCTGGTGTAAGACAGGTTTGTAGGCCTCCTTGCTCGCACACACTTTTTCAGTTCTGCCCACAAATGTTCTATAGGATTGAGGTCAGGGCTTTGTGATGGCCACTACAACACTTAGACTTTGTTGTCCTTAAGCCATTTTGCCACAACTTTGGAAGTATGCTTGGGCTCAATGTCCATTTGGAAGCCGCATTTCCGACCAAGCTTTAACTTCCTGACTGATGTCTTGAAATGTTGCTTCAATATATCCACAGAATTGCCCTTCCTCATGAAGCTATCTATTTTGTGAGGTGCACCAGTCCCTCCTGCAGCAAAGCACCCCCACAACATGATGCTGCCACCCCCGTGATTCACTGTTGGGATGTTCTTCGGCTTGCAAGCTTCCCCCTTTTTCCTCCAAACATAACGATGGTCATTGTGGCCAAATAGTTCTATTTTTGTTTCATCAGACCAGAGGACATTTCTCCAAAAAGTACGATCTTTGTCCCCATGTGCAGTTGCAAACCGTAGTCTGGCTTTTTTAATGGAGGTTTTGGAGCAGTGGCTTCTTCCTTGCTGAGCGGCCTTTCAGGTTATGTCGATATAGGACTCGTTTTACTGTGGCTATAGATACTTTTGTACCTGTTTCCTCCAGCATCTTCACAAGGTTCTTTGCTGTTGTTCTGGGATTGATTTTCACTTTTCGCAGCAAAGTACATTCATTTCTAGGAGACAGAACGCGTCTCCTTCCTGAGCAGTATGACAGCTGCGTGGTCCCATGGTGTTTATACTTGTATACTATTGTTTGTACAGATGAACGTGTTACCTTCAGGCGTTTGGATATTGCTCCCAAGGATGAACCAGACTTGTGGAGGTCTACAATTTTTTTCTGATGTCTTGGCTGATTTCTTTTGATTTTCCAAAGATATCAAGCAGAGGCATTGAGTTTGAAGGTAGGCCTTCCACAGGTACACCTCCAATTGACTCAAAATGTCAATTAGCCTATCAGAAGCTTCTAAAGCCATGACATAATTTTCTGGAATTTTCCAAGTAGCTTAAAGGCACAGGCAACTTAGTGTATTTTTTTTTCCACCTTTATTTAAACAGGTAGGCTAGTTGAGAACAAGTTCTCATTTACACCTGCGACCTGGCCAAGATTAAGCAAAGCAGTGCGACACAAACAACAACAACACGGAGTTACTCGGAATAAACAAACATACAGTCAATAATACAATAGAAAAAGTCTATATACAATGTGTGCAAATGAGGTAGGACAAGGGAGGAAAGGCAATAAATAGGCCACGGTGGCGAAATAATTACAATATTGCAATTAAACACTGGAGTGATAGATGTGCAGAAGATGAGTGTGCAAGTAGAGATCCTGGGGTGCAAAATAAATAAAATAACAGTATGGGGATGAACTAGTTGGATGAGCTATGTACAGGTGCAGTTATCTGTGGGCTGCTCTGACAGCTCATGCTTAAAGTTAGAGAGGGAGATATAAGACTCCAGCTTCAGTGATTTTTGCAGTTCGTTCCAGTCATTGGCAGCAGAGAACTGTAAGGAAAGGCGGCCGAAAGGAGGAATTGGCTTTGGGGGTGACCAGTGAAATATACCTGCTGGAGCGCGTGCTAAGGGTGGGTGCTGCTGCTTTACCTAGCAAAGACTTATAGATGACCTGGAGCCAGTGGGTTTGGCGACAAATATGAAGCGAGGGCCAGCCAACGAGAGCATACATGTCACAGTGTTGGGTAGTATATGGGGCTTTGGTGACAAAATGGATGGCACTGTGATAGACTACATCCAATTTGCTGACTAGAGTGTTGGAGGCTATTTTGTAAATGACATCGCCGAAGTCGAGGATCGGTAGGATAGTCAGTTTTACGAGGGTATGTTTGGCAGCATAAGTGAAGGATGCTTTGTTGCGAAATAGGAAGCTGACTCTAGATTTAACTTTGGATTGGAGATGTTTGAGTCTGGAAGGAGAGTTTACAGTCTAACCAGACACCTAGGTATTTGTAGTTGTCCACATATTCTAAGTCAGAACCGTCCAGAGTAGTGATGCTGGACGGGCGGGCAGGTGCGGGCAGCGATCGGTTGAAGAGCATGCATTTAGTTTCTTGCATTTAAGAGCAGTTGGAGGCCACGGAAGGAGAGTTGTATGGCATTAAAGCTCATCTGGAGGGTTGTTAACACAGTGTCCAAAGAAGGGCCAGAAGTATACAGAATGGTGTCATCTGCGTAGAGGTGGATCAGAAAATCACCAGCAGCAAAAGCGACATTATTGATATATATACAAAAGAAAAGTGTCGGCCCGAGAATTTAACCCTGTGGCACCCCCATAGAGACTGCCAGAGGTCCGGACAACAGGCCCTCCGATTTGACACACTGAACTCTATCTGAGAAGTAGTTGGTGAACCAGGCGAGGCAGTCATTTGAGAAACCAAGGCTGTTGAGTCTGCAGATAAGAATGTGGTGATTGTCGAAAAGACTTCTCCAGGTCAATGAAGAGGTCAATGAAGACGGCTGCACAGTACTGTCTTTTATCGATGGCGGTTATATCGTTTAGGACGTGGCTGAGGTGCACCCATGACCAGCTCGGAAACCAGATTGCATAGCGGAGAAGGTACGATGGGATTTGAAATGGTCGGTAATCGGTTTGTTAACTTGGCTTTCGAAGACTTTATAAAAAGACAATGTAGGACAGATATAGGTCTGTAACAGTTTAGGTCTAGAGTGTCTCCCCCTTTGAAGAGGGGGATGACCACGGCAGCTTTCCAATCTTTAGGGATCTCAGACGATACGAAAAAAGGTTTAACAGACTAGTAATAAGGGTTGCAACAATTGTGGTGGATCATTTTAGAAAGAAAGGGGGGGTCAAGATTGTCTAGCCCGGCTGATTTGTAGGGGTCAAGATTTTGCAGCTCTTTCAGAACACTAGCTATCTGGATTTGGGTGAAGGAGAAGTGGGGGGTGCAGAGCTGTTGGCCGGGGTAGGGATAGCCAAGTGGAAAGCATGGCCAGCTGTAGAAAAATGCTGGTCATCTTGCCGACCCTTATGAGGTCATTGATAAAATCCCAGATCTGTTTTGCCGTCTTTCCAACCCCTATGAGGTCATTGCTAAAAATATAAAGTTCTAAGGAGATGTGTTCCATTACAAAATGTGGATACTTCATATATTGGCCAGAACATCTATTAAAATCAAATCAAATTTGTATTTTTCACATGCTCCGAATACAACGGGTATTTAACCTTACAGTCAAATCCTTACTTACAAGCCCTAAACCAATAATGCAGTTTAAAGAAAAAATGAATAAATAAATCAAAGTAACAAATATTTAAGGAGCAGCAGTATCAGTGATAGCCCTGTGTGTGTTTCAGGAGAATACTGCCCTGCTCACCACGGTCCAACAAACAGAGGACACAGGATCAAATGGAAATGGGAAGACACAGTAAGCTCAACCAACTATTTTTGTTGTCATTCGGTCACTCACAATGCAGGGTTTTCCCTCTCCCTTTCCATCCCTGAACTAACAGTGTTGAATTGGAACTGTCTTGTTCCTTTCTCCACAGGATTCATTCTTCAGAGAGCCAGCAGGAGTTCTTCAGGATGCTGGATGAGAAGATAGAAAAGGTGAGAGTTCAATGACCTCATAGGGGTCGGCAAGACGACCAAATGGATTTTTAGCAATGACCTAATAGGGGTAGGCAAGACGACCAAACAGTGTCTGTGTGGGGGTGGTTAGATCAGTGTCTGGGGAGGACTTCATTCTACTCTATCTTCTGCTTTGCTTTTTCAGGGGCAGGACTACTGCTCAGAGGAAGAGGATATGACATAGCACTGAGGTCCACCATCTGCTCCCCTGAGAGGAAGGATTTGTCCAATGGCACGGACAGGCCTGTACCACATAACCCTTACCCAACAGCCCTCTTCCTTTTTAGACCATTTCGAGGATGGAGGGGGAGACACATTGACCCAAACCAAGCACCTTTGCCCGGGCCTGTGTCTATACCTACAACCCTGGCTCCCCGTAACAGATCTACAGAGTCCAATGCGACAATGTTTTACCCCCAAAGGAGCAATGTTACAAGACATGGCCAGGACTACATTCAGCACCAGTCCTATTATACTGAGCGGCTCTCCAAGTCTGTCGCCATGGTAACCATGGACAATAAGTACAGCAGCCGCTCGGCTCTGTGACTGTGGTCCATTAAAAGACAACGGAGATCCAGTCATTTTGAACCCATGGATTGACTGAGACCAGTCCATCATGGTTATTCTTAATGGCTTAAAGGAACATTTGTCATTCCTCATCTGATTGGATGATGAACAATGGAGGTAATTGGGAGGGCAGAGGAAAATGAATCTGGGAATTATTCCTGGGTCGTATTCATTAGGCACCAAATGAAAGAAAACAGACTGAAACAGGGAAGAACTACCAATAAGAAACGCTAGTTGACGTTTTCTGTTGCAAAACATTTGGCTACGGTGTGCCTTAATGAATGCAATCCAGGTGGCTGAAACATTCACTGCATTGCAGATAGAAACTTAAAGTAATAGAGCTGGGGATTCTCCCATCATCGTATTGTATCATTGATTCTCTTATCAGTGTCTCTCTATGTAGCGTATTTCTATCTGCAATGTACTGAGCGTGTCACCCCAATGAACACACCCCTTGAGGGGAAACCGGGGTTACTTACTTCCTGCATTCCAGGATACTTTTTGAATTTTCTTTTCTACAGTATGCTCATAAAGTGCATTCGGAAAGTATTCAGACCCCTTCACTTTGTCCACATTTTATGACGTTAGTCTTATTCTAAAATTGATTAATGTTCCTCATCAATCTATACACAATACTCCATAATGACAAAGCGAAAAACTGATTTAGACATTTTTGCAAATGTATTCAAAATAAAATGCAGAAATACCTTATTTACATAAGTATTCAGACCCTTTGCTATGAGACTCGAAATTGAGCTCAGGTGCATTCTGTTTCCATTTATCATCCTTGAGATTTTTCTGCAATGTGATTGGAGTCCACCTGTGGTAAATTCCAAAACATTTCTGCAGCATTGAAGGTCCCCAAGAACACAGTGTCCTCCATCATTATTAAATGGAAGAAGTTTAGAAACAACACTCTTCCTAGAGCTGGCCACCTGGCAAAACTGATCAATCGGGGGAGAAGGGCCTTGGTCAGGGAGGTAACCAATAACCCGATGGTCACTCTGACAGCTCCAGAGTTCCTCTGTGGAGATGGGAGAACCTTCCAGAAGGACAATCATCTCTGCAGCACTCCACCAATCAGGCTTTTATGGTAGCGTGGCCAGACAGAAGCTACTCCTTAGTAAAAGGCACATGACAGCCCACTTGGAGTTTACCAAAAGGCCCCTAAAGGACTCCCAGACCATGAAACAAGATTCTCTTGTCTGATGAAACCAAGATTGAACTCTTTGGACTGAATGCCAAGTGTCATGCCTGGAGGAAACCAGGCACCGCTCATCACCTGGCCAATACCATCCCTATGGTGAAAGCATCATGCTGTGGGGAGGTTTTTCAGCGTCAGGGACTAGCCTCCCAGGATTGAGGGAAAGATTAACAGAGCAAAGTACAGAGAGAGCCTTGATGAAAACCTGTTCCAGAGCGCACAAGACCTCAGACTGGGGAAAGGTTCACTTTCCAACAGGACAACAACCCTAAGCACACAGTTTTTGCTTTGTCATTGTGGGGTATTGTGCGTAGATTGATAATTGGGGGGGGTTTAATCCCGTTTAGAATAAGGCTGTAACAAATTGTGGAAAAAGTGAAGGGGTCTGAATACTTTCCGAATGCACTGTGATTCATAGTCGGCCCATGTCTTCTTACTTTACTACGTAGGGTATTCTTGTTTAATGTCAATGCTCAGGGTTGAAGTGTTCTAGTCATTGTTGTTTTGTAGTCGAGCCTACCTCTTCATTAGGCTTTGTTGCACCAATTGTACACACACACACACACACACACACACACACACAGCACTCTGCTGTCAGTATCAGTTCTTACCTGTTAATAAGACCACATCAGTGTTCAATCTAAAGACAGTATACTGTATAAGGAGCAGTCAGATTATGTAGTGCTCTTTGCATTTGTTGTCATGCTCATTTTTGCTTGTTCGTTTTTCATGTTCAATTAAGAGTTTTTCTAGTAAAATAATGTGTTTTCAGGTCACTGTAATATAATTTGTCAAACAAAATGGTTTCTCATATGGTCCTTGTGGTGTTAGTAATACCTCGTAATGCACAGGCACACCCATCATTGTGTTTACTGTTGTTTTTATCTGTCAATGTCAAATGACGGTCTAGCAATATCATCGAGGCATCCATGGTTGTTTTCATGCCCTCTACAGTTTAAAAATCACAACTGCACTTAAAATAAATGGGTATGGAGTCGGCACAAAGCAAAGCAGTGTTACAGTAACTATAACCAGCTGAACAAGTTCTGAGTGGTGTCTGTGGATACGGCAGTCTGCTACATAAGCATGTATTGCTTCATGGATGTACTGTATGGAGATTTAATTCAATACAACTTATGTATCCTCTGGCAATTTTATGTCCAACTGCAATCCAGTGTCTGATTGATTGTCTGTCAATTGTCCGAGAAGCTATAACACAAACCCTCTGGCAGTTATAACACAAACCCTCTGGCAGTTATAACACAAACCCTCTGGCAGTTATAACACAAACCCTCTGGCAGTTATAACACAAACCCTCTGGCCCACAGGGACTGTGGCACCTTTTAAAGGCAGTTATGGCCGTTGTAATATTTGTCATATTTCTCTTGACGCAGTCTCTCAGGGTCTGTCATACTTTATGTAGGCTAGCTGTTGAGCCTTAAGTCGCTATGCCCAGGTTCTCAAAAACAGTTCAGAAACGGAGCAATGAAGCTAGGCACGCCCTGCCAAATTTAAGGAAAACACTGGCACTTTGGTTCATCATTACGAGACCACAACAGCCTGCCATTCCGTCTGTGGTTCTCTCCTGGTCACTGCAGAGTTCATTACCAGACCATAGCGGTCTACTAACGGTCACTGTGGTTCTGCTACGGGTCAATGTTGCTGGCGTCTTTTGCGGTGTTGCCGGCGGCCCTGGTCCTGGATGCCCACGGGGGGGTCAGGGGTCAGCAGGCCATCACACATCCTCTGGTAGACAAGGCTGGAGTCAGATGCCACCACACACAGGAGCATGGGCGAGCCTCTGGCCAGCACTGAGCGCACACTAGGAGAGGGAGGAGAAGAGGTCAGAGACCAAATCATAGATATGTATAAAGAAATGATCTTACATTGAAGAAAATACACAGAAATCACAGTTTCAGTTCGCCTACATTCTTTGGGGGCGGCTGCATTCTTTATCCGCTGGTGTTCCGCAAGTGTTGCAAAATGTTGATTCGTGGCGTAATCTAACATTGGGTCAATTCCATTTCAATGACAGTCAACAAATTCCTATTCCAAATGTTCCTCATTGAAAAGTTGGGTACTTCCTGAACTGACTAGAATTTAAATGGAATTGACTGCAACCCTGTAGCATACCATCAGTCTTATTTCTGTACATTAACTCATTCCTTTATGTTCCCTGCATTTGGAGGTCTTATAGTGGGTATTCGATAAAGAGGCCCAGTCTTATCTCACCTTCTGTGGCTCAGGCCTCTGTGTACAGGTAGTGGGAGCACCGTCTGAGTGGGCTCTCCTTCCTTCTCCCTTACTTACTTCCTGCATTCCAGGATACTTTTTGAATTTTCTTTTCTACAGTATGCTCATAAAGTGCATTCGGAAAGTATTCAGACCCCTTCACTTTGTCCACATTTTATGACGTTAGTCTTATTCTAAAATTGATTAATGTTCCTCATCAATCTATACACAATACTCCATAATGACAAAGCGAAAAACTGATTTAGACATTTTTGCAAATGTATTCAAAATAAAATGCAGAAATACCTTATTTACATAAGTATTCAGACCCTTTGCTATGAGACTCGAAATTGAGCTCAGGTGCATTCTGTTTCCATTTATCATCCTTGAGATTTTTCTGCAATGTGATTGGAGTCCACCTGTGGTAAATTCCAAAACATTTCTGCAGCATTGAAGGTCCCCAAGAACACAGTGTCCTCCATCATTATTAAATGGAAGAAGTTTAGAAACAACACTCTTCCTAGAGCTGGCCACCTGGCAAAACTGATCAATCGGGGGAGAAGGGCCTTGGTCAGGGAGGTAACCAATAACCCGATGGTCACTCTGACAGCTCCAGAGTTCCTCTGTGGAGATGGGAGAACCTTCCAGAAGGACAATCATCTCTGCAGCACTCCACCAATCAGGCTTTTATGGTAGCGTGGCCAGACAGAAGCTACTCCTTAGTAAAAGGCACATGACAGCCCACTTGGAGTTTACCAAAAGGCCCCTAAAGGACTCCCAGACCATGAAACAAGATTCTCTTGTCTGATGAAACCAAGATTGAACTCTTTGGACTGAATGCCAAGTGTCATGCCTGGAGGAAACCAGGCACCGCTCATCACCTGGCCAATACCATCCCTATGGTGAAAGCATCATGCTGTGGGGAGGTTTTTCAGCGTCAGGGACTAGCCTCCCAGGATTGAGGGAAAGATTAACAGAGCAAAGTACAGAGAGAGCCTTGATGAAAACCTGTTCCAGAGCGCACAAGACCTCAGACTGGGGAAAGGTTCACTTTCCAACAGGACAACAACCCTAAGCACACAGTTTTTGCTTTGTCATTGTGGGGTATTGTGCGTAGATTGATAATTGGGGGGGGTTTAATCCCGTTTAGAATAAGGCTGTAACAAATTGTGGAAAAAGTGAAGGGGTCTGAATACTTTCCGAATGCACTGTGATTCATAGTCGGCCCATGTCTTCTTACTTTACTACGTAGGGTATTCTTGTTTAATGTCAATGCTCAGGGTTGAAGTGTTCTAGTCATTGTTGTTTTGTAGTCGAGCCTACCTCTTCATTAGGCTTTGTTGCACCAATTGTACACACACACACACACACACACACACACACACAGCACTCTGCTGTCAGTATCAGTTCTTACCTGTTAATAAGACCACATCAGTGTTCAATCTAAAGACAGTATACTGTATAAGGAGCAGTCAGATTATGTAGTGCTCTTTGCATTTGTTGTCATGCTCATTTTTGCTTGTTCGTTTTTCATGTTCAATTAAGAGTTTTTCTAGTAAAATAATGTGTTTTCAGGTCACTGTAATATAATTTGTCAAACAAAATGGTTTCTCATATGGTCCTTGTGGTGTTAGTAATACCTCGTAATGCACAGGCACACCCATCATTGTGTTTACTGTTGTTTTTATCTGTCAATGTCAAATGACGGTCTAGCAATATCATCGAGGCATCCATGGTTGTTTTCATGCCCTCTACAGTTTAAAAATCACAACTGCACTTAAAATAAATGGGTATGGAGTCGGCACAAAGCAAAGCAGTGTTACAGTAACTATAACCAGCTGAACAAGTTCTGAGTGGTGTCTGTGGATACGGCAGTCTGCTACATAAGCATGTATTGCTTCATGGATGTACTGTATGGAGATTTAATTCAATACAACTTATGTATCCTCTGGCAATTTTATGTCCAACTGCAATCCAGTGTCTGATTGATTGTCTGTCAATTGTCCGAGAAGCTATAACACAAACCCTCTGGCAGTTATAACACAAACCCTCTGGCAGTTATAACACAAACCCTCTGGCAGTTATAACACAAACCCTCTGGCAGTTATAACACAAACCCTCTGGCCCACAGGGACTGTGGCACCTTTTAAAGGCAGTTATGGCCGTTGTAATATTTGTCATATTTCTCTTGACGCAGTCTCTCAGGGTCTGTCATACTTTATGTAGGCTAGCTGTTGAGCCTTAAGTCGCTATGCCCAGGTTCTCAAAAACAGTTCAGAAACGGAGCAATGAAGCTAGGCACGCCCTGCCAAATTTAAGGAAAACACTGGCACTTTGGTTCATCATTACGAGACCACAACAGCCTGCCATTCCGTCTGTGGTTCTCTCCTGGTCACTGCAGAGTTCATTACCAGACCATAGCGGTCTACTAACGGTCACTGTGGTTCTGCTACGGGTCAATGTTGCTGGCGTCTTTTGCGGTGTTGCCGGCGGCCCTGGTCCTGGATGCCCACGGGGGGGTCAGGGGTCAGCAGGCCATCACACATCCTCTGGTAGACAAGGCTGGAGTCAGATGCCACCACACACAGGAGCATGGGCGAGCCTCTGGCCAGCACTGAGCGCACACTAGGAGAGGGAGGAGAAGAGGTCAGAGACCAAATCATAGATATGTATAAAGAAATGATCTTACATTGAAGAAAATACACAGAAATCACAGTTTCAGTTCGCCTACATTCTTTGGGGGCGGCTGCATTCTTTATCCGCTGGTGTTCCGCAAGTGTTGCAAAATGTTGATTCGTGGCGTAATCTAACATTGGGTCAATTCCATTTCAATGACAGTCAACAAATTCCTATTCCAAATGTTCCTCATTGAAAAGTTGGGTACTTCCTGAACTGACTAGAATTTAAATGGAATTGACTGCAACCCTGTAGCATACCATCAGTCTTATTTCTGTACATTAACTCATTCCTTTATGTTCCCTGCATTTGGAGGTCTTATAGTGGGTATTCGATAAAGAGGCCCAGTCTTATCTCACCTTCTGTGGCTCAGGCCTCTGTGTACAGGTAGTGGGAGCACCGTCTGAGTGGGCTCTCCTTCCTTCTCCCTTCCCTCCAGCAACACCAGTCGCAGCTCAGAGCACCCCACTCCACTCACCTCCTTCCACTGACGCACTGTAATGGAAAGGACAGAGATGACTCGCTGGCTAGCTAGCTAATGTGGGCACAGTCAGGAGCATGAGAAGTAACTTGCTATACACTAGGTACACCTGGCTAATAATAGGTTTTCATTGCAAAGTACTTAGTTTACATTTTATGTAGGTTTATCCAACTGATATCATCTGTAGCACTAGCCCTTGCATGTCCCCTTTCGCCTTGTGAGGGAAATGCCCTGACGTTGCCCAAATGCTCCGTCAAAACGCAAATATACCTCACCCGCAATATGGTTTTGGAACTAAGATTAAAAAAAATGTAATGCAAAATTTTAACATTTTTCAACCACCCCACAAATGTTTTTTTAAACTATAGTTTTGCCAAGTCAGTTAGGACATCTACTTTGTGCATGACACAAGTCATTTTTCCAACAATTGTTTACAGACAGATTATTTAACTTCTAACTCACTGTATCACAATTCCAGTGGGTCAGACGTTTACATACACTAGGTTGACTGTGCCTTTACACAGCTTGGAAAATTCCAGAAAATGTCATGGAAGCTTCTGATAGGCTAATTGACATCATTTGAGTCAACTGGAGGTGTACCTGTGGATGTATTTCAAGGCCTACCTTCAAACTCAGTGCCTCTGCTTGAAATGGGAAAATCAAAAGTAAAAATCAAGAGCAATTTCCAAATGCCTGAAGGTACCACGTTCATCTGTACAAACAATAGTAAGCGAGTATAAACACCACGGGACCACACAGCCGTCATACCGCTCAGGAAGGAGACACGTTCTGTCTCCTGGAGATGAACGTACTTTGGTGCAAAAATTGCAAATCAATCCCAGAAGAACAGCAAAGGATCTTGAAGATGCTGGAGGAAACAGGTACAAAAGTATCTACATCCACGAGTCTTATAAACGGCATAACTTGGAAGGCCGCTCAGCAACTAAGAAGCCACTGCTCCAAAACTGCCATAAAAAAAAGACTACGGGTTGTAACTGCACATGGGGACACAGATCATACTTTTTGGAGAAATGTCCTCTAGTCTGAAGAAACAAACCGTTTGGCAATAATGACCATCGTTATGTTTGGAGGAAACGGGGAGGCTTGCAAGCTGAAGAACACCATCCCAACCGTGAAGCACGGGGGTGGCAGCATCATGTTGTGGGGTGCTTTGCTGCAGGAGGGACTGGTGCACTTCACAAAATAGACGGCACCATGAGGAAGGAAAATTATGTGGATATATTGAAGCAACATCTCAAGACTTCAGTCAGGAAGTTAAAGCTTGGTCACAAATGGGTCTTCCAATTGGACAATGACCCTGAGCTTACTTCCAAAGTTGTGGCAAAATGGCTTAAGGACAACAAAGTCAAGGTATTGGAGTGACCATCACAAAGCCCTGACCTCAATTATATAGAACATTTATGGGCAGAACTGAAAAAGCGTGTATGAGCAAGGAGGCCAACAAACCGGACTCAATTACACCAGCTCTGTCAGGAGGAACGGCCCAAAATTCACCCAACTTATTGTGGGAAACTTGTGGAAGGCTACCTGAAACATTTGACCCAAGTTAAACAATTTAAATGCAACGCTACCAAATACTAATTTAGTGCATGTAAACTTCAGACCCACTGGGAATGTGATGAAAGAAATAAAAGCTGAAATAAATAAATCATTCTCTACTATTATTCTGAAATTTCACATTCTTAAAATAGAGTGGTGATCCTAACTGACCTAAAACAGGGAATTTTTACTAGGATTAAGTGTCAGAAATTGTGAAAAACTGGGTTTAAATGTAATTGGCTAAAGCATATGTAAACTTCCGACTTCAACTATAATATATATATACACACACACACACCTTTATTTTATTTTTTATCCCATCCCCACAGGAGACCTTTTGTCTTTAGGTAGTCCGTCATTGTAAATAAGAATTTGTTCTTAACTGATTTGCCTTGTTAAATAAAATTTTACAAAATGCATGGCAGTTGCAGCACATTCTGTGTGGTGCATAGGTTGGATTTATCGAAGGTATGAGTCAAACATTCAGATGATGCTGCATACTATTTTGCGCAATAACACAGTCGATGTGATCGAGGCTTAACACGTGCTGGAAATATGGAATGGTCCAATGGAAATGTGAGCGCAAGGAGAGAGGATGTGTCATACCTCGACTGGAGGCTGACTTACAGCCGGCTGTAACGTTGCTAAACCCCGTACATTAAGTGGATCTTTTGTATTTGAAAGTGAATTTCTTGGTAGTATGAAAGTTACAAATGTTTCCAAACCCGTATTGCATGCGTTTTGAAACGTTAAAACAGAGCGTTGGGATTGTAGTTCACATTGAGCTGTCCATACCTTCAGCTGAAAACTCAAAAGTGGGCCGGATGTAAAGCCCCCTTGGGTAGCACTCACCTGAAAGGTCAGGTAGCTAGCTTGTGATGATGCAAAAACAGAGTTGATTGTCGATCCAATTCATGGTTAACTCACCTTCAGCTAGATCCAGGTACACCAAGAAAGCTGCATGGACTTGAGCACTGTCTCCAACATCTAGGTTCATCAGATGTTGGTACTATGAGCATGAGGGTAAAATTTTAAAACGTTAGCTAGTACTGCATCAGTTACATTGGTGCATCGGTTATTGATGTTGTTCATGACTAACGTCAGCTAGGACATGTTTGTTGATGACACTTACCATTGGATGCTGTAAGATCCAGTTAGGGGGAAGTGGTTTCTCAATTACATCCTCGTCTGTTTTCTTCGTCAACTCCGACATATTTCCTCGTCTATATTTTGTAAATCACTTTAAATCCCACACATACACTGTGATGCTGACAACGTGTGAAATTTCCTCACTCCCATTTAGAACGCTAAAGTACTGCAATGTAAACGGTCCGGGTGATTTTTTTTGCCGATATTATAAGTTCCGTGGCACTTCTAACTCCCTTTCTTTAGGTAGATATGGAGATGTGTTTTATTTATGATTTATTTATTTTTTGTAATGAAAAAAAGTTAAACTAACAAAATCAAATATTTGATTAGGTGTAAAACTTCAGTAAGCAGTTAGTGTGGACAACCTAATCATGGACCTGGTCGACAGCACCAGACAGGCAGGTGCTTCTTCTCATACAGTAGATCTGAGTCTCTTTAGTTAAATGTATGCCTTGGGAGAGTAACTTCTTTCTGAAAAACTGCATTGCTATTCTACGTAACGAATGTCTTTATTGTAGTAAGTGAGCTTACACTTAATAGTTAGTCAGTACTTGTGGTTTCAGTGAAAAATAGAACACATTTGCAAAGAAATGACACATTTAATGTAATTACACAACTACAAATACCTAGGTGTCTGGTTAGACAGTAAACTCTCCTTCCAGACTCACATTAAGCATCTCCAATCCAAAATGAAATCTAGAATTAGCTTCCTATTTCACAACAATGCCTCCTTCAGTCATGCTGCCAAACATACCCTCATAAAACGGACTATCCTACCGATCCTTGACTTCTGCGATGTCATTTACAAAATAGCCTCCAACACTCTACTCAGCAAATTGGATGCAGGCTCGCTTCATATTCATTGTCAAACCCACTGGCTCCAGGTCATTTGTAAGTCTTTGCTAGGTAAAGCCCCGCCTTATCTCAGCTCACTGGTCACCATAGCAGCACCCACCTGTAGCATGCGCTCCAGCAGGTATATTTCACTGGTCACCCCCAAAGCCTTTCCCAACAGTTCTCTGCTGCCAATGACTGGAATGAATTGCAAAAATGGCTGAAGCTGGAGACTCATATCTCCCTCACTAGCTTTAAGCACCAGCTGTCAGAGCAGCTCATAGATCAC